>NW_026088610.1:0-25447 GCF_022605725.1 Anthonomus grandis grandis | reverse complement strand
TGAATCTAACGAGACTATCCGCAAAGTCGTAGCTTTTACGATAGCCGAGATACGGCATTTTTGATGCCCATTTTTGGCCTCAAAAACGGACGTCGAAAACGACTTTTTCAGGATTTTCAAAGTGCTCTCATTCCCTTAGTTCTGCTCGGATCCTGTTATAACCCGGTGTTTTCGTAATCTGGGTGACCCAAATAAGACGCTGGAATACTTAGTTTGATTTTGAAACAAATCAATTTTTGGTGAAAAAATTCGATACAGGGGTATACCCGAAACTTTTTCAGGATTTTCAAAGTGCTCTCATTCCCTTAGTTCTGCTCGGATCCTGTTATAACCCGGTGTTTTCGTAATCTAGGTGACCCAAATAAGACGCTGGTATGCTTAGTTTGATTTCGAAAAAAATCAATTTTTGGTGAAAAAATTCGATACGGGGGGGTATACCCGAAAAATGAAAAATTCCAAACTTTAAAGGTCGATATCTCGGCTTCTATGGGAGCTATCGGGAAAATTCCAACGGTTTTGTCTTAGTTTCGTCGTTCTGAATCCAACGAGACTATCCGCAAAGTCGTAGCTTTTACGATAGCCGAGATACGGCATTTTTGATGCCCATTTTTGGCCTCAAAAACGGACGTCGAAAACGACTTTTTCAGGATTTTCAAAGTGCTCTCATTCCCTTAGTTCTGCTCGGATCCTGTTATAACCCGGTGTTTTCGTAATCTAGGTGACCCAAATAAGACGCTGGTATACTTAGTTTGATTTCGAAAAAAATCAATTTTTGGTGAAAAAATTCGATACGGGGGGGTATACCTGAAAAATGAAAAATTCCAAACTTTGAAGGTCGATATCTCGGCTTCTATGGGAGCTATCGGGAAAATTCCAACGGTTTTGTCTTAGTTTCGTCGTCATGAATCTAACGAGACTATCCGCAAAGTCGTAGCTTTTACGATAGCCGAGATACGGCATTTTTGATGCCCATTTTTGGCCTCAAAAACGGACGTCGAAAACGACTTTTTCAGGATGTTCAAAGTGCTCTCATTCCCTTAGTTCTGCTCGGATCCTGTTGTAACCCGGTGTTTTCGTAATCTAGGTGACCCAAATAAGACGCTGGTATGCTTAGTTTGATTTCGAAAAAAATCAATTTTTGGTGAAAAAATTCGATACGGGGGGGTATACCCGAAAAACGAAAAATTCCAAACTTTGAAGGTCGATATCTCGGCTTCTATGGGAGCTATCGGGAAAATTCCAACGGTTTTGTCTTAGTTTCGTCGTTCTGAATCCAACGAGACTATCCGCAAAGTCGTAGCTTTTACGATAGCCGAGATACGGCATTTTTGATGCCCATTTTTGGCCTCAAAAACGGACGTCGAAAACGACTTTTTCAGGATTTTCAAAGTGCTCTCATTCCCTTAGTTCTGCTCGGATCCTGTTATAACCCGGTGTTTTCGTAATCTAGGTGACCCAAATAAGACGCTGGAATACTTAGTTTGATTTTGAAACAAATCAATTTTTGGTGAAAAAATTCGATACAGGGGTATACCCGAAACTTTTTCAGGATTTTCAAAGTGCTCTCATTCCCTTAGTTCTGCTCGGATCCTGTTATAACCCGGTGTTTTCGTAATCTAGGTGACCCAAATAAGACGCTGGTATGCTTAGTTTGATTTCGAAAAAAATCAATTTTTAATGAAAAAATTCGATACGGGGGGTATACCCGAAAAATGAAAAATTCCAAACTTTGAAGGTCGATATCTCGGCTTCTATGGGAGCTATCGGGAAAATTCCAACGGTTTTGTCTTAGTTTCGTCGTTCTGAATCCAACGAGACTATCCGCAAAGTCGTAGCTTTTACGATAGCCGAGATACGGCATTTTTGATGCCCATTTTTGGCCTCAAAAACGGACGTCGAAAACGACTTTTTCAGGATGTTCAAAGTGCTCTCATTCCCTTAGTTCTGCTCGGATCCTGTTGTAACCCGGTGTTTTCGTAATCTAGGTGACCCAAATAAGACGCTGGTATGCTTAGTTTGATTTCGAAAAAAATCAATTTTTGGTGAAAAAATTCGATACGGGGGGGTATACCCGAAAAACGAAAAATTCCAAACTTTGAAGGTCGATATCTCGGCTTCTATGGGAGCTATCGGGAAAATTCCAACGGTTTTGTCTTAGTTTCGTCGTTCTGAATCCAACGAGACTATCCGCAAAGTCGTAGCTTTTACGATAGCCGAGATACGGCATTTTTGATGCCCATTTTTGGCCTCAAAAACGGACGTCGAAAACGACTTTTTCAGGATTTTCAAAGTGCTCTCATTCCCTTAGTTCTGCTCGGATCCTGTTATAACCCGGTGTTTTCGTAATCTAGGTGACCCAAATAAGACGCTGGTATACTTAGTTTGATTTCGAAAAAAATCAATTTTTAATGAAAAAATTCGATACGGGGGGTATACCCGAAAAATGAAAAATTCCAAACTTTGAAGGTCGATATCTCGGCTTCTATGGGAGCTATCGGGAAAATTCCAACGGTTTTGTCTTAGTTTCGTCGTCATGAATCTAACGAGACTATCCGCAAAGTCGTAGCTTTTACGATAGCCGAGATACGGCATTTTTGATGCCCATTTTTGGCCTCAAAAACGGACGTCGAAAACGACTTTTTCAGGATTTTCAAAGTGCTCTCATTCCCTTAGTTCTGCTCGGATCCTGTTATAACCCGGTGTTTTCGTAATCTAGGTGACCCAAATAAGACGCTGGTATACTTAGTTTGATTTCGAAAAAAAAACAATTTTTGGTGAAAAAATTCGATACAGGGGGGTATACCCGAAAAATGAAAAATTCCAAACTTTGAAGGTCGATATCTCGGCTTCTATGGGAGCTATCGGGAAAATTCCAACGGTTTTGTCTTAGTTTCGTCGTCATGAATCTAACGAGACTATCCGCAAAGTCGTAGCTTTTACGATAGCCGAGATACGGCATTTTTGATGCCCATTTTTGGCCTCAAAAACGGACGTCGAAAACGACTTTTTCAGGATTTTCAAAGTGCTCTCATTCCCTTAGTTCTGCTCGGATCCTGTTATAATCCGGTGTTTTCGTAATCTAGGTGACCCAAATAAGACGCTGGTATACTTAGTTTGATTTCGAAAAAAATCAATTTTTGGTGAAAAAATTCGATACGGGGGGGTATACCCGAAAAATGAAAAATTCCAAACTTTGAAGGTCGATATCTCGGCTTCTATGGGAGCTATCGGGAAAATTCCAACGGTTTTGTCTTAGTTTCGTCGTCATGAATCTAACGAGACTATCCGCAAAGTCGTAGCTTTTACGATAGCCGAGACACGGCATTTTTGATGCCCATTTTTGGCCTCAAAAACGGACGTCGAAAACGACTTTTTCAGGATTTTCAAAGTGCTCTCATTCCCTTAGTTCTGCTCGGATCCTGTTATAACCCGGTGTTTTCGTAATCTAGGTGACCCAAATAAGACGCTGGTATGCTTAGTTTGATTTCGAAAAAAATCAATTTTTGGTGAAAAAATTCGATACGGGGGGGTATACCCGAAAAAACGAAAAATTCCAAACTTTGAAGGTCGATATCTCGGCTTCTATGGGAGCTATCGGGAAAATTCCAACGGTTTTGTCTTAGTTTCGTCGTTCTGAATCCAACGAGACTATCCGCAAAGTCGTAGCTTTTACGATAGCCGAGATACGGCATTTTTGATGCCCATTTTTGGCCTCAAAAACGGACGTCGAAAACGACTTTTTCAAGATTTTCAAAGTGCTCTCATTCCCTTAGTTCTGCTCGGATCCTGTTATAACCCGGTGTTTTCGTAATCTAGGTGACCCAAATAAGACGCTGGAATACTTAGTTTGATTTTGAAACAAATCAATTTTTGGTGAAAAAATTCGATACAGGGGTATACCCGAAACTTTTTCAGGATTTTCAAAGTGCTCTCATTCCCTTAGTTCTGCTCGGATCCTGTTATAACCCGGTGTTTTCGTAATCTAGGTGACCCAAATAAGACGCTGGTATACTTAGTTTGATTTCGAAAAAAATCAATTTTTAATGAAAAAATTCGATACGGGGGGGTATACCCGAAAAATGAAAAATTCCAAACTTTGAAGGTCGATATCTCGGCTTCTATGGGAGCTATCGGGAAAATTCCAACGGTTTTGTCTTAGTTTCGTCGTCATGAATCTAACGAGACTATCCGCAAAGTCGTAGCTTTTACGATAGCCGAGATACGGCATTTTTGATGCCCATTTTTGGCCTCAAAAACGGACGTCGAAAACGACTTTTTCAGGATGTTCAAAGTGCTCTCATTCCCTTAGTTCTGCTCGGATCCTGTTATAACCCGGTGTTTTCGTAATCTAGGTGACCCAAATAAGACGCTGGTATGCTTAGTTTGATTTCGAAAAAAATCAATTTTTGGTGAAAAAATTCGATACGGGGGGGTATACCCGAAAAACGAAAAATTCCAAACTTTGAAGGTCGATATCTCGGCTTCTATGGGAGCTATCGGGAAAATTCCAACGGTTTTGTCTTAGTTTCGTCGTTCTGAATCCAACGAGACTATCCGCAAAGTCGTAGCTTTTACGATAGCCGAGATACGGCATTTTTGATGCCCATTTTTGGCCTCAAAAACGGACGTCGAAAACGACTTTTTCAAGATTTTCAAAGTGCTCTCATTCCCTTAGTTCTGCTCGGATCCTGTTATAACCCGGTGTTTTCGTAATCTAGGTGACCCAAATAAGACGCTGGAATACTTAGTTTGATTTTGAAACAAATCAATTTTTGGTGAAAAAATTCGATACAGGGGTATACCCGAAACTTTTTCAGGATTTTCAAAGTGCTCTCATTCCCTTAGTTCTGCTCGGATCCTGTTATAACCCGGTGTTTTCGTAATCTAGGTGACCCAAATAAGACGCTGGTATACTTAGTTTGATTTCGAAAAAAATCAATTTTTAATGAAAAAATTCGATACGGGGGGGTATACCCGAAAAATGAAAAATTCCAAACTTTGAAGGTCGATATCTCGGCTTCTATGGGAGCTATCGGGAAAATTCCAACGGTTTTGTCTTAGTTTCGTCGTCATGAATCTAACGAGACTATCCGCAAAGTCGTAGCTTTTACGATAGCCGAGATACGGCATTTTTGATGCCCATTTTTGGCCTCAAAAACGGACGTCGAAAACGACTTTTTCAGGATGTTCAAAGTGCTCTCATTCCCTTAGTTCTGCTCGGATCCTGTTATAACCCGGTGTTTTCGTAATCTAGGTGACCCAAATAAGACGCTGGTATGCTTAGTTTGATTTCGAAAAAAATCAATTTTTGGTGAAAAAATTCGATACGGGGGGGTATACCCGAAAAACGAAAAATTCCAAACTTTGAAGGTCGATATCTCGGCTTCTATGGGAGCTATCGGGAAAATTCCAACGGTTTTGTCTTAGTTTCGTCGTTCTGAATCCAACGAGACTATCCGCAAAGTCGTAGCTTTTACGATAGCCGAGATACGGCATTTTTGATGCCCATTTTTGGCCTCAAAAACGGACGTCGAAAACGACTTTTTCAGGATTTTCAAAGTGCTCTCATTCCCTTAGTTCTGCTCGGATCCTGTTATAACCCGGTATTTTCGTAATCTAGGTGACCCAAATAAGACGCTGGTATGCTTAGTTTGATTTAGAAAAAAATCAATTTTTGGTGAAAAAATTCGATACGGGGGGGTATACCCGAAAAATGAAAAATTCCAAACTTTGAAGGTCGATATCTCGGCTTCTATGGGAGCTATCGGGAAAATTCCAACGGTTTTGTCTTAGTTTCGTCGTTCTGAATCCAACGAGACTATCCGCAAAGTCGTAGCTTTTACGATAGCCGAGATACGGCATTTTTGATGCCCATTTTTGGCCTCAAAAACGGACGTCGAAAACGACTTTTTCAGGATTTTCAAAGTGCTCTCATTCCCTTAGTTCTGCTCGGATCCTGTTATAACCCGGTATTTTCGTAATCTAGGTGACCCAAATAAGACGCTGGTATGCTTAGTTTGATTTAGAAAAAAATCAATTTTTGGTGAAAAAATTCGATACGGGGGGGTATACCCGAAAAATGAAAAATTCCAAACTTTGAAGGTCGATATCTCGGCTTCTATGGGAGCTATCGGGAAAATTCCAACGGTTTTGTCTTAGTTTCGTCGTTCTGAATCCAACGAGACTATCCGCAAAGTCGTAGCTTTTACGATAGCCGAGATACGGCATTTTTGATGCCCATTTTTGGCCTCAAAAACGGACGTCGAAAACGACTTTTTCAGGATTTTCAAAGTGCTCTCATTCCCTTAGTTCTGCTCGGATCCTGTTATAACCCGGTGTTTTCGTAATCTAGGTGACCCAAATAAGACGCTGGTATACTTAGTTTGATTTCGAAAAAAATCAATTTTTGGTGAAAAAATTCGATACGGGGGGGTATACCCGAAAAATGAAAAATTCCAAACTTTGAAGGTCGATATCTCGGCTTCTATGGGAGCTATCGGGAAAATTCCAACGGTTTTGTCTTAGTTTCGTCGTCATGAATCTAACGAGACTATCCGCAAAGTCGTAGCTTTTACGATAGCCGAGATACGGCATTTTTGATGCCCATTTTTGGCCTCAAAAACGGACGTCGAAAACGACTTTTTCAGGATTTTCAAAGTGCTCTCATTCCCTTAGTTCTGCTCGGATCCTGTTATAACCCGGTGTTTTCGTAATCTAGGTGACCCAAATAAGACGCTGGTATACTTAGTTTGATTTCGAAAAAAATCAATTTTTGGTGAAAAAATTCGATACGGGGGGGTATACCCGAAAAATGAAAAATTCCAAACTTTGAAGGTCGATATCTCGGCTTCTATGGGAGCTATCGGGAAAATTCCAACGGTTTTGTCTTAGTTTCGTCGTCATGAATCTAACGAGACTATCCGCAAAGTCGTAGCTTTTACGATAGCCGAGATACGGCATTTTTGATGCCCATTTTTGGCCTCAAAAACGGATTTTCAGGATTTTCAAAGTGCTCTCATTCCCTTAGTTCTGCTCGGATCCTGTTATAACCCGGTGTTTTCGTAATCTAGGTGACCCAAATAAGACGCTGGAATACTTAGTTTGATTTTGAAACAAATCAATTTTTGGTGAAAAAATTCGATACAGGGGTATACCCGAAACTTTTTCAGGATTTTCAAAGTGCTCTCATTCCCTTAGTTCTGCTCGGATCCTGTTATAACCCGGTGTTTTCGTAATCTAGGTGACCCAAATAAGACGCTGGTATGCTTAGTTTGATTTCGAAAAAAATCAATTTTTGGTGAAAAAATTCGATACGGGGGGGTATACCCGAAAAATGAAAAATTCCAAACTTTAAAGGTCGATATCTCGGCTTCTATGGGAGCTATCGGGAAAATTCCAACGGTTTTGTCTTAGTTTCGTCGTTCTGAATCCAACGAGACTATCCGCAAAGTCGTAGCTTTTACGATAGCCGAGATACGGCATTTTTGATGCCCATTTTTGGCCTCAAAAACGGACGTCGAAAACGACTTTTTCAGGATTTTCAAAGTGCTCTCATTCCCTTAGTTCTGCTCGGATCCTGTTATAACCCGGTGTTTTCGTAATCTAGGTGACCCAAATAAGACGCTGGTATACTTAGTTTGATTTCGAAAAAAATCAATTTTTGGTGAAAAAATTCGATACGGGGGGGTATACCCGAAAAATGAAAAATTCCAAACTTTGAAGGTCGATATCTCGGCTTCTATGGGAGCTATCGGGAAAATTCCAACGGTTTTGTCTTAGTTTCGTCGTCATGAATCTAACGAGACTATCCGCAAAGTCGTAGCTTTTACGATAGCCGAGATACGGCATTTTTGATGCCCATTTTTGGCCTCAAAAACGGACGTCGAAAACGACTTTTTCAGGATGTTCAAAGTGCTCTCATTCCCTTAGTTCTGCTCGGATCCTGTTATAACCCGGTGTTTTCGTAATCTAGGTGACCCAAATAAGACGCTGGTATGCTTAGTTTGATTTCTAAAAAAATCAATTTTTGGTGAAAAAATTCGATACGGGGGGGTATACCCGAAAAACGAAAAATTCCAAACTTTGAAGGTCGATATCTCGGCGTCTATGGGAGCTATCGGGAAAATTCCAACGGTTTTGTCTTAGTTTCGTCGTTCTGAATCCAACGAGACTATCCGCAAAGTCGTAGCTTTTACGATAGCCGAGATACGGCATTTTTGATGCCCATTTTTGGCCTCAAAAACGGACGTCGAAAACGACTTTTTCAGGATTTTCAAAGTGCTCTCATTCCCTTAGTTCTGCTCGGATCCTGTTATAACCCGGTGTTTTCGTAATCTAGGTGACCCAAATAAGACGCTGGAATACTTAGTTTGATTTTGAAACAAATCAATTTTTGGTGAAAAAATTCGATACAGGGGTATACCCGAAACTTTTTCAGGATTTTCAAAGTGCTCTCATTCCCTTAGTTCTGCTCGGATCCTGTTATAACCCGGTGTTTTCGTAATCTAGGTGACCCAAATAAGACGCTGGTATACTTAGTTTGATTTCGAAAAAAATCAATTTTTAATGAAAAAATTCGATACGGGGGGTATACCCGAAAAATGAAAAATACCAAACTTTGAAGGTCGATATCTCGGCTTCTATGGGAGCTATCGGGAAAATTCCAACGGTTTTGTCTTAGTTTCGTCGTTCTGAATCCAACGAGACTATCCGCAAAGTCGTAGCTTTTACGATAGCCGAGATACGGCATTTTTGATGCCCATTTTTGGCCTCAAAAACGGACGTCGAAAACGACTTTTTCAGGATTTTCAAAGTGCTCTCATTCTCTTAGTTCTGCTCGGATCCTGTTATAACCCGGTATTTTCGTAATCTAGGTGACCCAAATAAGACGCTGGTATGCTTAGTTTGATTTAGAAAAAAATCAATTTTTGGTGAAAAAATTCGATACGGGGGGGTATACCCGAAAAATGAAAAATTCCAAACTTTGAAGGTCGATATCTCGGCTTCTATGGGAGCTATCGGGAAAATTCCAACGGTTTTGTCTTAGTTTCGTCGTTCTGAATCCAACGAGACTATCCGCAAAGTCGTAGCTTTTACGATAGCCGAGATACGGCATTTTTGATGCCCATTTTTGGCCTCAAAAACGGACGTCGAAAACGACTTTTTCAGGATTTTCAAAGTGCTCTCATTCCCTTAGTTCTGCTCGGATCCTGTTATAACCCGGTGTTTTCGTAATCTAGGTGACCCAAATAAGACGCTGGTATACTTAGTTTGATTTCGAAAAAAATCAATTTTTAATGAAAAAATTCGATACGGGGGGTATACCCGAAAAATGAAAAATTCCAAACTTTGAAGGTCGATATCTCGGCTTCTATGGGAGCTATCGGGAAAATTCCAACGGTTTTGTCTTAGTTTCGTCGTTCTGAATCCAACGAGACTATCCGGAAAGTCGTAGCTTTTACGATAGCCGAGATACGGCATTTTTGATGCCCATTTTTGGCCTCAAAAACGGACGTCGAAAACGACTTTTTCAGGATTTTCAAAGTGCTCTCATTCCCTTAGTTCTGCTCGGATCCTGTTATAACCCGGTGTTTTCGTAATCTAGGTGACCCAAATAAGACGCTGGTATACTTAGTTTGATTTCGAAAAAAATCAATTTTTGGTGAAAAAATTCGATACGGGGGGGTATACCCGAAAAATGAAAAATTCCAAACTTTGAAGGTCGATATCTCGGCTTCTATGGGAGCTATCGGGAAAATTCCAACGGTTTTGTCTTAGTTTCGTCGTCATGAATCTAACGAGACTATCCGCAAAGTCGTAGCTTTTACGATAGCCGAGATACGGCATTTTTGATGCCCATTTTTGGCCTCAAAAACGGACGTCGAAAACGACTTTTTCAGGATTTTCAAAGTGCTCTCATTCCCTTAGTTCTGCTCGGATCCTGTTATAACCCGGTGTTTTCGTAATCTAGGTGACCCAAATAAGACGCTGGAATACTTAGTTTGATTTTGAAACAAATCAATTTTTGGTGAAAAAATTCGATACAGGGGTATACCCGAAACTTTTTCAGGATTTTCAAAGTGCTCTCATTCCCTTAGTTCTGCTCGGATCCTGTTATAACCCGGTGTTTTCGTAATCTAGGTGACCCAAATAAGACGCTGGTATGCTTAGTTTGATTTCGAAAAAAATCAATTTTTGGTGAAAAAATTCGATACAGGGGTATACCCGAAACTTTTTCAGGATTTTCAAAGTGCTCTCATTCCCTTAGTTCTGCTCGGATCCTGTTATAACCCGGTGTTTTCGTAATCTAGGTGACCCAAATAAGACGCTGGAATACTTAGTTTGATTTTGAAACAAATCAATTTTTGGTGAAAAAATTCGATACAGGGGTATACCCGAAACTTTTTCAGGATTTCAAAGTGCTCTCATTCCCTTAGTTCTGCTCGGATCCTGTTATAACCCGGTGTTTTCGTAATCTAGGTGACCCAAATAAGACGCTGGTATACTTAGTTTGATTTCGAAAAAAATCTATTTTTAATGAAAAAATTCGATACGGGGGGTATACCCGAAAAATGAAAAAATACCAAACTTTGAAGGTCGATATCTCGGCTTCTATGGGAGCTATCGGGAAAATTCCAACGGTTTTGTCTTAGTTTCGTCGTTCTGAATCCAACGAGACTATCCGCAAAGTCGTAGCTTTACGATAGCCGAGATACGGCATTTTTGATGCCCATTTTTGGCCTCAAAAACGGACGTCGAAAAACGACTTTTTCAGGATTTTCAAAGTGCTCTCATTCCCTTAGTTCTGCTCGGATCCTGTTATAACCCGGTATTTTCGTAATCTAGGTGACCCAAATAAGACGCTGGTATGCTTAGTTTGATTTAGAAAAAAATCAATTTTTGGTGAAAAAATTCGATACGGGGGGGTATACCCGAAAAATGAAAAATTCCAAACTTTGAAGGTCGATATCTCGGCTTCTATGGGAGCTATCGGGAAAATTCCAACGGTTTTGTCTTAGTTTCGTCGTTCTGAATCCAACGAGACTATCCGCAAAGTCGTAGCTTTTACGATAGCCGAGATACGGCATTTTTGATGCCCATTTTTGGCCTCAAAAACGGACGTCGAAAACGACTTTTTCAGGATTTTCAAAGTGCTCTCATTCCCTTAGTTCTGCTCGGATCCTGTTATAACCCGGTGTTTTCGTAATCTAGGTGACCCAAATAAGACGCTGGTATGCTTAGTTTGATTTCGAAAAAAATCAATTTTTGGTGAAAAAATTCGATACGGGGGGGTATACCCGAAAAATGAAAAATTCCAAACTTTGAAGGTCGATATCTCGGCTTCTATGGGAGCTATCGGGAAAATTCCAACGGTTTTGTCTTAGTTTCGTCGTCATGAATCTAACGAGACTATCCGCAAAGTCGTAGCTTTTACGATAGCCGAGATACGGCATTTTTGATGCCCATTTTTGGCCTCAAAAACGGACGTCGAAAACGACTTTTTCAGGATGTTTAAAGTGCTCTCATTCCCTTAGTTCTGCTCGGATCCTGTTATAACCCGGTGTTTTCGTAATCTAGGTGACCCAAATAAGACGCTGGTATGCTTAGTTTGATTTCGAAAAAAATCAATTTTTGGTGAAAAAATTCGATACAGGGGGGTATACCCGAAAAACGAAAAATTCCAAACTTTGAAGGTCGATATCTCGGCTTCTATGGGAGCTATCGGGAAAATTCCAACGGTTTTGTCTTAGTTTCGTCGTTCTGAATCCAACGAGACTATCCGCAAAGTCGTAGCTTTTACGATAGCCGAGATACGGCATTTTTGATGCCCATTTTTGGCCTCAAAACGGACGTCGAAAACGACTTTTCAGGATTTTCAAAGTGCTCTCATTCCCTTAGTTCTGCTCGGATCCTGTTATAACCCGGTGTTTTCGTAATCTAGGTGACCCAAATAAGACGCTGGAATACTTAGTTTGATTTTGAAACAAATCAATTTTTGGTGAAAAAATTCGATACAGGGGTATACCCGAAACTTTTTCAGGATTTTCAAAGTGCTCATTCCCTTAGTTCTGCTCGGATCCTGTTATAACCCGGTGTTTTTCGTAATCTAGGTGACCCAAATAAGACGCTGGTATACTTAGTTTGATTTCGAAAAAAATCAATTTTTGGTGAAAAAATTCGATACGGGGGGGTATACCCGAAAAATGAAAAATTCCAAACTTTGAAGGTCGATATCTCGGCTTCTATGGGAGCTATCGGGAAAATTCCAACGGTTTTGTCTTAGTTTCGTCGTCATGAATCTAACGAGACTATCCGCAAAGTCGTAGCTTTTACGATAGCCGAGATACGGCATTTTTGATGCCCATTTTTGGCCTCAAAACGGACGTCGAAAACGACTTTTTCAGGATGTTTAAAGTGCTCTCATTCCCTTAGTTCTGCTCGGATCCTGTTATAACCCGGTGTTTTCGTAATCTAGGTGACCCAAATAAGACGCTGGAATACTTAGTTTGATTTTGAAACAAATCAATTTTTGGTGAAAAAATTCGATACAGGGGTATACCCGAAACTTTTTCAGGATTTTCAAAGTGCTCTCATTCCCTTAGTTCTGCTCGGATCCTGTTATAACCCGGTGTTTTCGTAATCTAGGTGACCCAAATAAGACGCTGGTATACTTAGTTTGATTTCGAAAAAAATCAATTTTTGGTGAAAAAATTCGATACGGGGGGGTATACCCGAAAAATGAAAAATTCCAAACTTTGAAGGTCGATATCTCGGCTTCTATGGGAGCTATCGGGAAAATTCCAACGGTTTTTGTCTTAGTTTCGTCGTTCTGAATCCAACGAGACTATCCGCAAAGTCGTAGCTTTTACGATAGCCGAGATACGGCATTTTTGATGCCCATTTTTGGCCTCAAAAACGGACGTCGAAAACGACTTTTTCAGGATTTTCAAAGTGCTCTCATTCCCTTAGTCCTGCTCGGATCCTGTTATAACCCGGTGTTTTCGTAATCTAGGTGACCCAAATAAGACGCTGGAATACTTAGTTTGATTTGAAACAAATCAATTTTTGGTGAAAAAATTCGATACAGGGGTATACCCGAAACTTTTTCAGGATTTTCAAAGTGCTCTCATTCCCTTAGTTCTGCTCGGATCCTGTTATAACCCGGTGTTTTCGTAATCTAGGTGACCCAAATAAGACGCTGGTATGCTTAGTTTTGATTTCGAAAAAAATCAATTTTTGGTTGAAAAAATTCGATACGGGGGGGTATACCCGAAAAATGAAAATTCCAAACTTTAAAGGTCGATATCTCGGCTTCTATGGGAGCTTATCGGGAAAATTCCAACGGTTTTTGTCTTAGTTTCGTCGTTCTGAATCCAACGAGACTATCCGCAAAGTCGTAGCTTTTACGATAGCCGAGATACGGCATTTTTGATGCCATTTTTGGCCTCAAAAACGGACGTCGAAAACGACTTTTTCAGGATTTTCAAAGTGCTCTCATTCCCTTAGTTCTGCTCGGATCCTGTTATAACCCGGTGTTTTCGTAATCTAGGTGACCCAAATAAGACGCTGGTATACTTAGTTTGATTTCGAAAAAATCAATTTTTGGTGAAAAAATTCGATACGGGGGGGTATACCCGAAAAATGAAAAATTCCAAACTTTGAAGGTCGATATCTCGGCTTCTATGGGAGCTATCGGGAAAATTCCAACGGTTTTGTCTTAGTTTCGTCGTCATGAATCTAACGAGACTATCCGCAAAGTCGTAGCTTTTACGATAGCCGAGATACGGCATTTTTGATGCCCATTTTTGGCCTCAAAAACGGACGTCGAAAACGACTTTTTCAGGATGTTTAAAGTGCTCTCATTCCCTTAGTTCTGCTCGGATCCTGTTATAACCCGGTGTTTTCGTAATCTAGGTGACCCAAATAAGACGCTGGTATGCTTAGTTTGATTTCGAAAAAAATCAATTTTTGGTGAAAAAATTCGATACAGGGGGGTATACCCGAAAAACGAAAAATTCCAAACTTTGAAGGTCGATATCTCGGCTTCTATGGGAGCTATCGGGAAAATTCCAACGGTTTTGTCTTAGTTTCGTCGTTCTGAATCCAACGAGATTATCCGCAAAGTCGTAGCTTTTACGATAGCCGAGATACGGCATTTTTGATGCCCATTTTTGGCCTCAAAAACGGACGTCGAAAACGACTTTTTTAGGATTTTCAAAGTGCTCTCATTCCCTTAGTTCTGCTCGGATCCTGTTATAACCCGGTGTTTTCGTAATCTAGGTGACCCAAATAAGACTCTGGTATACTTAGTTGGATTTCGAAAAAAATCAATTTTTGGTGAAAAAATTCGATACGGGGGTATACCCGAAACTTTTTCAGGATTTTCAAAGTGCTCTTTTTCCCTTAGTTCTGCTCGGATCCTGTTATAACCCGGTGTTTTCGTAATCTAGGTGACCCAAATAAGACGCTGGTATACTTAGTTTGATTTCGAAAAAAATCAATTTTTGGTGGAAAAATTCGATACGGGGGGTTATACCCTAAAAATGAAAAATTCCAAACTTTAAAGGTCGATATCTCGGCTTCTATGGGAGCTATCGGGAAAGTTTCAACGGTTTTGTCTTAGTTTCGTCGTTCTGAATCCAACGAGACTATCCGCAAAGTCGTAGCTTTTACGATAGCCGAGATACGGCATTTTTGATGCCCATTTTTGGCCTCAAAAACGGACGTCGAAAACGACTTTTTCAGGATTTTCAAAGTGCTCTCATTGCCTTAGTTCTGCTCGGATCCTGTTATAACCCGGTGTTTTCGTAATCTAGGTGACCCAAA
Organism: Anthonomus grandis grandis; assembly: GCF_022605725.1. Taxonomy (NCBI): domain Eukaryota; kingdom Metazoa; phylum Arthropoda; class Insecta; order Coleoptera; family Curculionidae; genus Anthonomus; species Anthonomus grandis. The sequence continues at coordinate 10,621 of NW_026088610.1, read as the reverse complement.
TAAGACGCTGGTATACTTAGTTTGATTTCGAAAAAAATCAATTTTTGGTGAAAAAATTCGATACAGGGGTATACCCGAAACTTTTTCAGGATTTTCAAAGTGCTCTCATTTCCTTAGTTCTGCTCGGATCCTGTTATAACCCGGTGTTTTCCTTCTGGTTTCGAAAAAAATCAATTTTTGGTGAAAAAATTCGATACGGGGGGGATATACCCGAAAAATTAAAAATTCTAAACTTTGAAGGTCGATATCTCGGCTTCTATGGGAGCTATCGGAAAAATTCCAACGGTTTTGTCTTAGTTTTGTCGTTCTGAATCCAACGAGAGTAACCGCAAAGTCGCAGCTTTTACGATAGCCGAGATATGGCATTTTTGATGCCCATTTTTGGCCTCAAAAACGGACGTCGAAAACGACTTTTTCAGGATTTTCAAAGTGCTCTCATTCTCTTAGTTCTGCTCGGATCCTGTTATAACCCGGTGTTTTCGTAATCTAGGTGACCCAAATAAGACGCTGGTATACTTAGTTTGATTTCGAAAAAAATCAATTTTTGGTGAAAAAATTCGATACGGGGGGGTATACCCGAAAAAATAATTTAAATAGAATTTTGGGTTTTTCATACTCATTTTTCATTTTAGAAGTTTAGACAAATTTACTTTTTTCATACTTTTTTATTATTGAATTAATTATTTATTTATTGCAGTTTTTGATATACAAACAGAACATGTTCCAGACTATTATTGTTATCTTATAATTTGTATTGTAAGTATTATAAATTAACAATATTAATTATATATTGTATTAGAATACTTAAAATCTTGTATTTTTATTTTCCAGATGATTAAATAATGTATTTTTGTGTACATAAAATCATACTGTTGTGTTTTATTTTTATTCCTGTAATTTAAATAGAAATTATTACTGAAGAAATATTATTTTTTGTATATGACATATGTGTGTCAATATTACATTTTTTAAAGTAGAAAAAGTTGTTTAATGGTAAGAAGGTTTTTCAATTTTAATTAATTTAACTTTTAGTTTCAAAAGTTAGATCTTAAAGATCTTAATGTATTTTGTTAGCACTGATGTAAATGTAGAAGTGAAGTTAATGAGTCTTTTGTAGAAATATTGACACAGCTTTTTTAAAAACATGTAGGTTTCTTATCGGGTGGCAGGTGCTTACCAATTGACATAAAGAGAAGTAAACCTCATGGGGAATACCTGCATAAAGTCCAAAAAAGAAGGACAGAATTTACGTTTTTGCCTGTGATTTTTGCAAAACATATTATTGTGAAAATTGCTCTGAATTAACTACATCTGAAGTAAGACGCATGCCTCTGGCAGAACGATAACTAAATTTTATCTGCAAACGCTGTAGAAAAAATGATTTCATAAAATGTCTCAAAAATACAATTCTAGACAAAACTACAATCATAAATCATAAACAAACAATGATTGATATGCTACAAGAATATATAAAGAAGTTAAAAAGCACTAAATCTTATGCAAGCGTTGTCTCCACTTCTGATGTACCAAAACCGCTAACAGGACCTCATACTTTGTAAGAATATTCGTCCAGTGCTTATTAAGCCGATAAATATGCGAACAAGGATGCCAAAAGTTATTGAAAACCATACGAGAACAAGACACCGTGAAATAATACACAGTACAACTTCCACAAATGAAGAAACCGAGATTCGAGATTATTATGACAACAAAAAATATGAACATGGAAGACATCACAGACTGTTTGAAATAACAAACCCAGTTTATCCAAGATAACGATGTCTTTAATATAACATTCACTTAGCCAATAAAAAACAACAAATCTATTGTTTTTGGCGAATGCTCTGGGGACCTGTTCGGAAGGCTAATGGCATGCGGAAAGGTGTTCATTATACGAAGATACTCGTTTACCTAGATGTAAGAAATGCTTTGAATATGATCATAAAGAAATAGATTGTAAGAATAAACTTTCCTGTAAATACTGTAGTTAACAGCACAAATCTGAGACTTGCAAAAATGTTGGGCTTGAAGCATCTTGTCCTGATTGTCCTACCTATAAATATTTTCTGCAAAGATTTCTGTTTTTTTTGTCTTTTTTTAATTCATGGGTTTCTCTTCTGTGTTTTTTATGGATATTGCTAATATTCTTAATTCCTTGGAAACGGAAACTGATCCAGAATAGTTCCAAAAAGTCATAGAAATAGACTTAGATAAGTTTAGGACTAAAATAAAGAGCAGCAAAAAGATTCTGGATATTTTACACTTTAATGTATGTAGTGCCCCCAAACACAGATTTTAATATTTTTGCAAACTTGTAAATTTCAAAATATTCACATTCTGATTCTGGGAGAAACAAGAAACAATTTTTCACCAGATTAATTTAATAATCTACTTCCTTTAATAATAGTACCCTAAACCAAAATGATGGACCACTGATCTTTATGGAAACACCTAGACACTAACAAGCTCAAGCTGAAGAATGTACAACAATTCTTTCCAATAAGAGGGAACCACACATTACACTTCTCGACCATCTGTACGTTCACTTTGGGTTTGGGTGTAGTTAGTATAGAGTTCTCGTCCTCTTTTTGACGTGTGACTGTTATTCAAAGATTGAATAACAGGCACACTTGTGTAGACTTGTTATTCGAAGATTTCCGCACGCAAGAATTTCGTTGATCGACACGGTATATCGGCCGCAACCAAGTCTAAATAAAAAAAGTAAGTGTAAACTTATTATAATGGCAAAACAAGAGTTGTTATTATAATCCTAGTAAGGAAACCTCAGGAAAATTGTTGTCCTGATGTAGTATAGTGATGGTGTACATTCAAGAAACCTAGAATTCTTTTTGTAGATTTGTAGATATCGTTGAAGAGTGTACAATGATGCTTTCCACTGAAAGGAAAAATTCAATACCCTACAAGACAATTTTTGACCATCTGTACGTTCACTTTGGGTCTGAGTGTAGTGTATACGCAAGATTGTCATTTACCGACCCGGTATATCGGCAGCAACCAAGTCTACTTCTACAAACGCATAAACTTAAAGATCATTAAGCTCAGACCATTAATTTGAATTCTATAACCTGTAAAATAGTCACTAACAACTGGCAAATATTTAAGACCGTTATTCAGGTAATTTGTATCCGAAATAATTAGGGTTATTACTATAAAAAATTAATCATTTCCGTTTTTTTTGCCATTCGTGTTTTTATTGAACTATGACACCTTGATTATCGATGTTCAAAATCGATATTATGTTTAATTACAATCATTTTACACGTGTTTATCAATATAAAAAACAAACATAAGACAACGTCCAATGGTATAACTTGAGCATGATTTTTTTATCAATGTTTTGAGATAAGGACAATATTAGATCATTCAGTGAATGTTAATTATCTATTTATATTATTATTTTGGAATAAAAAAAACATATAGATGGCACAAAAAGTGTATGCATACTTATTTGTTCCTCAAAAGTTCGTCACGGTTTTTTACAACATGATGACGTAAGCGGATATTAAATTTCTTAAAAATAATGATAATCCGCTGAACAATTCTGATAATCACATGCAATGCGTATATGTTCGATCTGCACTTTAAAATGTCTTATTATTATTTTTTAGCACTAATTGTTGGGTAAACGATATACAATAGATTCGCAACCGCGAACTGACGTCGTCACGATAATTTGCGATGATTTTTTTATAGATTGGCTATTGTTTTAGAATATAGACATTTTCCAACGTTCGTTTTGGGGAAATGTTAAGGTTCAGCAGAAGAGAATTGGCCAATTTTATATCCTGCAGGTGATGATTTAATTAAATATAATTCATTATAACTCTATTACCATTTTAAATTATTATTTTTAAAGTTTTCTTTTGTAGGTTGCATATTTTTTAACTTATTTTCAAATATATTTATGTTAGAGCTATTTAATGGTTTTCATGAATTGTGGAAATCGTTTTTCTTATATAATATTTTTTATACTTTGTCGATTTATTTCAGATATTTGATGTATTTTTTATGTACGAACTATTTTTTTCCAATTTTTTTTATTCTTTTTTTATTCTTAAATAATAATTTTCCATCATATTTTTTCAAAGTTTGTTCACTTTTGATTTTGACATTTTTGTACATTTGCGCCAAGCAGCTAATACTAAACAATAATCCGAGCGTGATTGATTGATAAAAAAATCGATTTAGTAAATTACGTAATTTCGACTGTGTTAGAACGAGAGGAGTAGGGGCATGTAATTACATAGTCAAATTTAATATTGAAAACATTGGTATTACCGCTATTATCAGGTAGTCAGTATAGTTAATAGGTTGGAGGAAATGGTAAAAAAAAAATTATTTTCTAGGTGTGACGTGCAACATTTGTTGCGTGATAACATTACATACGAATAATTCATTATTTATAGTTCAGAAAATTGCCACTTAAATGATAGCTGTTGCGTTTCCACCTCAACCCACCTTCATTCATTTAAGTTTTTTTAAACGAATTTGGAGAACCACCTTGTCTAAGAGTTTTTGTTTTGTAATTTTGTCGAAAATTCATCTTTGCTCCAAAATAATTTAAGAATTCAAGTTAATACAAAGAAAGTTAATACAATATTAAAGTCCTCACGCGTTTTGACTGAAAGTACATCTTTAGATATTTTTTGAAAGGCAATTTTTTCCATTGTTCAAGTTTACTTTTTGATATAATATTGAATGACAATATAGAAAATGTTGAAATAGCGGTTTAAAGGTTTTAGTAAATGAACTTTCTTACAATTTTCAAATTTCTACCTTTTTTGGTTTCAGAGATATTTTCTCCTAAAAACGAAGTGTATGAAACGGGGATTTTTACGTCTTGAGTTGAATAACAGTTGGTAACTCCTACGTCATTACTGTCATTATTTTAATTGTTAAAAGTTTGGCGGGAAATTCTAATAAAATCTTGCAATGTCATTGTACGACAGTGAGAATCAAGAAAAAATTAATTTATCTCCTTTTTGACGTTTAATGTTTTAATAAACTTTTTATTTAACGAATCAGGTAACAAAAATGCGAGATACATTTCATTATTACAAAACCCTACTGTCAGGAATATCATCTGATAAACGTCATCAATGACACTTATGAGCCAGGGATTTTTACGTCTTTTATTAGGTAAGTGTTGGCAACCCTTAAGTCATAACTGTCACTATTTTAATTGTCAAAAGTTTTGAGGGAAATTCAAATAAAATGTTGCAATTTCATTCTACGACGGTGAGAATTAAGAAAAAAATTAATTTATTTCCTTTTTGATGTTCAATGTTTTAATACACTTTTTATTTAACGAATCAGGTAACAAAAATTGAGATACAGTTCATTATTATGAAACCCTATCGTCAGGAATATCAGCTGATGAAACGTCATCAACAGCACCTATGAATCGAGGATTTTTACCTCTTTTATTAGGTAACCAAAAGGTGAGATACATTTCATTATTACAAAACCCTATCGTTAGGAATATCAGCTGATAATAAACGACAGTCATGAAACGGGGATTTTTACGTCTTTAAAGGGGTAACTATTGGCAACCCTTAGGTCATAAATGTCACTATTTCAATTGTCAAAAGTTTGGCGGGAAATTTAAATAAAATTTTGCAATTTTGTTGTAAGGCTCATGAAAAAAAGATCAGTTTAATTAACTATCAGCAAAAATATAGCTACATAGGCCGGTGATAAACAGTCCAATTAAATAATAAAAACATTGTGATTACAGCAGGTAGTTAAAAGGTTGGAGGAAATGCTTAAAAAAAATGTTATTGCTAAGTTTGACGTGCAACATTTGCTGTGCGATAACATTACTCGGGAATAATTATTTCTTTATCGTTCAGAAAATTGCCAATTAAGTGATAGTTGTCGATATCTCAATCCACTATTCTATTCATTTTTTTCCAACCACAATTGTCAAAAAATACAAAACTATGATAATGGGATGATGATTTATTATTTTATTCCTTGATTTACTTTTTATCTAACTAACATTTCTGGCAGTTTTTGAAATCTCAAATTAAATATAATAATTGACTCTTTTATACTTATAAATAATTCAATTAAAATTAAACGCATATTTTAATAAATAAACCTTATTTAATACAGAAACAATCACTACCTAATAACAGTTTTTTTTTAAATCTTTATACAGGATGAGTAGATTTAATTAATACATTATAACTACTTAAATATACCCACTTGAAAATAAATTATCACTAAAATGCCCAAACATTTTTAACTAAATTAATCAACAAATATTAATTTAACCATCCACGTTTCTCTATAGAAAAAATCGTATCACGTAATTTCCTTCTATGGTTCGGCCCAAGCAAATCCTTTCTGCTCCAGTCAGTATCCTGGAAATCTTCCAAACTGTTGGTCACTTTACCTCTTTCCGTACAAATTGGCTTAAGCATCACTAGGACGTGATAAAGATCCGTTGGCCCCGAGGTGTTAAACTCCTCGAAAAACTTCTCCCAAGAAAAGGGCTCCAGGTCAATATTAAAATCCTTTAAAGTATCAATAAAAGAATTATGATAAACTCTTAAAAACTCATCGAAATGTTCATCCAGAACGCTATTAATGACACTAGTAAACAGGAAAAATGTCAAGTCACATACGCAACTCCAATACCGCATCAACTGCAGATCTACAATCTTATTTGCGATGGTGGTGCCATTGGAGTCTTTTAAAATCATCGTGTTGCTCACCCAAAAGTCAGCGTGGCTCATGGTACCCCAAGGCTCGTTTGGGTTTGTCCTAAGAACCCACGGATGTGTGCGTCCATACTCTACAATCTTCTCGATCCGATCCAGATAAGGTTCCAGTTCGGGAGTAGCCCGAGCTCCATCCATAATGGCATTATGGAAAGCCTGGCCTACTTCTGGGGGCAGTTGCTCTAGCCCTTTATTGTTAACCACTGCTGGGAGCAATTTTTCCTTAAAAACTTCCGGTTTTAACAGCTTTAGGGCTATGGGAACAGCATGGAAACGCGCAAGGTCCTTAAGGATCACTGTTGTGGCACTTAAGTCAAATCCTTTCAATCGATCTTCTGTTATGAAACCTTGAATTTTTAGGTTTTCAAAGAGGAGTACAGCATCTTCGTCCACCATATTCTTGTTTTCGTCGACGCTTAGTCTGGCCCCTAAGCACTTTGGAAACAACTTATCTATGTGCTTCTCCTCTGGAACTCCATACTCCTTTTGCAGCCGCACCATTGCCGGGATAGTTTCTTTATAAGCGAAAACCTCCTTTTTGAATGTAACAGGTATATCGAAAGCGAGCCGGAGCATTTCACTTGCAGGAATTAGTTTGGCAACCAGATGCAGAACCTCCTCGTCTCCCCTCGTATTACGTTTAATTTTAACCTCTAGTGCCAACATAACACTTCCATAATGTTCACCGGGAGCCGTTAAAAGTGTCGTATTTTCACTTAACACGGTCACATCTTCCCCAAGGGAATGTTTAAGTAAGTCCCCCACATTGTTCACTTTTGATTTCGACATTTTTACGTCGCGCGCGATCTATTATAAATGAACTTATCGGTGTTCGGTAGTCGATTATTAATGAAATTATTAGTCGATTTGGGTACTCGAAATGCTAGATGGAATATTGCGAAATTTCGAAACAATTCTCAGCCTAAATGCAGTCGGCGGTTGAAAAGTGTCGAGGAGTAGGGGACGCCCGGCACATAATTATCTATCTAGTCCCTGCTGATAAACGGCCAATTAAATTGTTAAAAAAAAACATTGATGGTTAGTACTGTAGTAATCTTGGTTGTGTTTTTCGTGTGCCTTGTTATCATTAGTTTAATATTGTAATTTTCCTGGTGTGAGGCGGAAAATTTGCATCCTGCCATTGTCATCACGAATCGCCAATGATTTGTTTTTCAAAATTTCGTTTTTTTTTTGTAATTTAAATGTGGAATTGGGCTCATTTCAAGAAAATATTGAAATTTAAATTTTCATTAGACTTGGCTTTAGACAAAAAATTTCTATACTTTTTAAGGTATTTTTCTTAAGAACCTGCATTTCACGTCTCTAGCTCTCAGAGAGATATTCTTGGAAATTTCTTTAACTTCTAAATTCTTTCTTCTAAATTTTTATAAAATTAGTAGTTAGTGGTTTTATTAAGAGAATTTGCATTTCAATTTTGAAGTCTTTACCCAGACATAACATCTCACTTGGCATATGCTAGGCATATTAACCCACATAGCATGCGATATCCACTGTATATACCTATAAAGTCCAGAAATTGCATAAAATATCGTGTATGTTCTATGTATATATATTACATATTGAGATTAATTTAATTTTTTTGTGTTTAAGTATAAATAATATATGTATATATTTTGTGAACATTACCGTCGCCTGCTAATATCTATACCTTCGATATATACATCGAAAATAACGTCGTCTCTTAGCGTAATTTTAGGAAGGACTTTTTGTCGTCCTGATTGGTAAAAAAAAACAAAATTTTAAAGTAATAAAAGTAGTAAAAAAATAAAAAAGAACAGCCAATGTCGAGAATTCTATCCGGGATCACCTGCACCTGTTGTACAACAAATACGTACTAAGGCGGCTTGCTTTTTTAACCAAGTTTACATATCGACAAGAATTAAATTTAAAGAAAGATATTAATTTAGAAGAAAATTATTAATTTTTATTAGAATGCCTTAAGAACAATATATAATTTTTAATAGTAAGTGTATGTAAAAAGCTACATTGATTATAATGTAATATTTACTTCTATTTGTAATGTTCTGTCGCCCGAAATATACCGGTTATATACAAAAAAGTTTTATTTTATACAACGTTTACATCTTGATCTAATCTTGTTTATACATAAAAAAAAATACAGGAAAACATGGCATATTCTATAGGCGCGAACTTTTATTTATTAAAATTAAAAGTTGTCAGTATTTGTGTGCCGAATGTTTCGTCCTGTTCTCCTTCCTCCTTTGTTAGGGTTTCCTTGACCAACGAATATCTGTTTTAATTTGTTATACTTACAAATTAATAAATAAATATATATTTGGAATTTAAGTTAAAATATTTTTTCTCGATATTCAAGTCCTCAAAAACTATTTTAAGACCTTAAAGTTACTTACTATTTTAAATGACGTAAAATAGTCTTTAAACGTCATCCTATGTAAATATTTGACGTCCTCCAGAAGCCTTTTTCAATTCCATTTAAGCCTTTTTTTAGGACGTCATTTTGGATGTGACATTTGTACGTTACTTTAAGGTAGTAACGACGTCAAAATGACTCGTCATGTAGACCAGAAAGTACGGAAAATTACGTATTCAAGACGTCATTTTGTTACATTATGCATATATGGTAAATCCAGAACATGTTTCATGGATATAGGTACCTATATACCTTAGAAATATTTATTATATATCCTGGAATATTAAAAATGAATTTGTATATTCTATAAAGATACATGTAACAGATACATAGAATATAATAGATGTTTATGGAACATCTATAAAATGTAACCCTCAGATATAGTTTCAATATCTAATATATTCAGGATATACACTGTACATACTAATAGTATATTCCATGTATTACCTAGTGTATGACAAATAGATATTTATTTCATATCCATAAAATAAACAGAGTGTTGAAAATAGACATTGTATGTACGTGACACGTATGTATTGTATATACGTCAGGATATTATGAATATACATAGCATTTACATAACATATATGTTTGCTATGTGGGAATATGCCATGAATATCTTTTTAGTTTCCATAAATATGCTAGGCATATCTGTTGAATATATATCTGGGGATATATTTAATTAATATGCCTGCAATATTTTTTCACCTTTTAAAATACGTCCTAGGCCTATCTAATTATTTATACAGGGGGTTAATTTGAATGAAAAGTACCAATGTGAATATCCCACCAAATATAAGAGGTAGAAAAAAGCGGTTTAAAGCGTGTCCCACCCCAACATTCACTTTTGTCATAACTTAAATTATTAAGGGTTTAAGTAGTATTCATCTACACATGAAAAACTGTCATAATAAATATATGATGGTTCTATAGTTCCACCAATCTCTCTAAAAGTTATTTCAAACTGCATTTTTCATCTCGAAAATTTTTTGGGTGTAAAGTTGTCAAATTGACACCCTGGATGTATTGATTATTATAAACCAATGACATGCTTCCTTTTTATTTATTTTTCTTTAAGTTTATGGACTCAATTTCTTATTCTTTACTATACATATAAATTCGCGTGAAGATTCTTTTGCAATAAACATTGAAAAAAATAACATGCGGCGCAAAAAAACGTAAATACAAGTACATAAATAGATTGAGAATACAAAGTACTGTGTAACAAATACTATTTTTTATTATCTTTTCCCAAAAGTGATAAGTCCCTTAATCAGCTTTACATTATACAGGTAAAAACTTAAGCCAAAAATATTTAAGTGTAAAAAAACTGAGAATAAAGAATGTTCGGCCACATTTTTTGTTATTTTATATTATGTTTTAGTATCTCTATTTCTAAAAAATAAAAACCTCAAAATCATTGAAAACCAATTTTCATACATTTACTCTCACGAGATGT
>NW_026088609.1:0-25647 GCF_022605725.1 Anthonomus grandis grandis | reverse complement strand
GTGGAATAGTCTGCCGGAGCAAGAGCTTGTACCCTTTTGGATGGTGATACGGATGCAGGAGTTGAGTCTTAAGAGTCATCCACACAGAATGGCGACTCACGTTTTCTCCGCGCTGCAATTTCTCCTTACAGATATCCCCGGATCTTCCTGCTACATGTGCTAAAAGGCGGATCCTCAAACATCAGGTGTACGTACCAATCAAGTTACGACGGGCCACGGTCTTGGTTTCTATGTCCAAATGAACCTGTGTCTCTTAGGCGCTGATGAATTCTCGCAAATATCCGGTGAGAAGGTGCCCTGCGATTTGGATATTTTTGGACATACAAGCGCTTAGCCAAAAGACCGTTTCCGTTTGCTCTTCCATAAATAAATTGCATATCTGCCAGTTCACACACAGGGTATTCCATAATTTGTGAAATTTACGTTTACGCACACTTCAACAACAATCAACTGACAAAAATATTTATGAACCAGAACATTTCTTTTGCGTACATGCAAAATAAATAAAGTGATAAGACCGCATACCTTCAATAGCTACGTTTAACCCCGCGAGTACCAAATATTCAGTACGACGGGACTAAAAACCTCTACATATTCTCAAACCTACTTAAGTCACAATTTGGAATAATTTACGTGTAAACTTGTCAACATCGCGCACGTTGAGTTTGAGAATAGGGGATTGGGTCCGCGTATTGAATATTTGGTACTACGCGGTGTAAAACTAGGCTAATGAATTAAGAAATTGCATTTTTAATAAGGAATTTTGGTAATTGGTTTATTTCGTTTTTTAAAGCAATACGATGTTTTTAAAAATCATGAAATTTAGATTTTTCAATAATTATTTAATAACTACGTGTTTACTTTTGAAACCCCATAACTTTCATAGGTTTATGTTGTTTAACCAGTTAGCAACCCATCAGAGCAAACTTTTTGCCTTCAATTTTCTCGAAAACCATCGTTCTGGGCGATGTGCAACAAGAGTACCTTTTTTGTAGGAAAAAGTATGTAGTTTTTAAAAAATGAACCCACGTTGCGAAAAAATAACCTAAAAAAAGTTATTCACGAATTAACCACCTACCCTTGCAAAAAACTACCCTTTCCGATTTTCCAAATTATTTTTCAGTATCACCATTTGATTTTGGGTCAAAATTTTTTGGGAGGATTTTTTTTCGAAATTTTATCTCGTTTTTTAAGCCTACAATTTCAAAAAACCGTTTTTTAAATTTACCCTTTCAGTGCCCCTAACTCCCTTAATATGCATTTTTCCAGCCCTATAGTTATAGGAACTTTTTTTAAAATTTTTAGGAGTACTATCACCCCCCGAATTTTTTTACACCATTTCAATGACACCCTGTATAGGCGAAATGCATGCAAAACATGTTTATTATTGCTTTAGATATCGGCTTCTTTTAAGAATCAATTTAAATTAAATGGTGCGCAAAATAATTTTCTTGATTTCTTTGTCATACTAAAATTATGTTCCTCGCGATACTGGTCGCAGGTCAAATCAACATGCAAAAGTTTAAGTAACAAAACAATTTAATTAATAAACCAAATTAAATAATTATATTTTGTAAACTTACCTAGGTTTTTAATTTTGTTTAAAAGATTTTTTGCCAATTGGTATTATGAATACCAATTTATTAATAAATAATAATATTCATTAATAAAAATTATATTTATAAGTCAGTATAGATTTGGATACAGATAGGTACAGATTATCAAAAAATGTTAAAAGCTGTGTCTGGTATTTTCAATACGTCAACGATACTTGCATAAGATGCGAGATCTGTGAATTTTTAATTGTCCTGCCTTTTCTATTAAAATAAATTTTCTTGCAGCAGTACATCAAAAAAAGAGGAAACTCAATAACATTAATGAAAGTAAAACTAGTGTAGCAGATCCGGCCGCAGTATCCTCCAATGAATCCAGTGCCAGTGAAACATTAATTAAGATGATATTAACAGGGGAAGGTCAAGCGGCAGTAGATCAGACAGTGAACCCAGATCAGACTGTAATATTGAACGAGGCGCTCGATAAGGCGGAAGTATCGGAACAAGCAGCAGAATCAGATCAGGACGCAATATCTGACCCTACGCATCCAGTACCAGTTCTGAGAGATCATTTCCATGAAAATGATATAGGGCGGTGGATTGGAAGATCTTCACAAATGACAACCGAAAACAAGATGGAAATGCTAAAGCGATGCTGATTACCTTCTGATAATTATGATTTTTCTGGCGATGCCATGCACTTAAAACGCAAATTCAGTCATACTTGGCTACAAATGTATAAGCTGTTATATATTTTTTTTTTCTAAAGTGCAATAAAATGGAATTATGGTGATGCGATGAATGCCAAGTTAATCAAAAGAAAAGAAGTACTAAAAAATAGTGAAAGGTTGATGGCCTTAAGAGGGTCTCCAAAAGTTGTTTGATGCCCGGAGGAACTTAATCCCTCTTACCTGAAACGCCCAGAGAAGGAATCCTTCACAATGCTGCTAGCTCAAGCCGATGTGGGTTCTAGCTTCTTTCTCAACCAAATGAACCAAAATTTCTTAGGTAGTAACTACCCAAGAGTTACCCAACTAAATGTCAAAAATCAGTATGGCGCCACCAAGTTTTGGATTTTATATAATCCCAAAGGACGCCCAATATTTATCAAAATTTATTTAGGCAAGTTCAAAACGAAACTTGGAAAACAAAATCAAAGTCAAATCAGTATACACTATTGTTTCCAAATTACCTATGATATTCCAACCTACTCAACTCAAGTGAAAAACAAATTAACAACAGAAAATAACAATTTATTTAAGTCTTGATTATCACAGAGAATTATGTTATGTTATTTATCGTTAAGAGGAATAATTATTTAAGTTGGTAATAAGGAACCACAACATCACACAAAAAAAAATACACAATCAAAGTGTGGTTGTCAAAATAAAATAAATTATGTTACACCCAAACCTTTTGGGGGAATGAAGCTTCAATTCAATTAAACTAATAATTACATGGCACGGTATATCCCGCCACGGACATTGACCTAAGCAAAAAAAAAAAACAACCCTAACTTTGAAGCTTCCCCACTTAAAATTACCCTTTTATTGGTTTACTCTAATATTTACTAGCTAATCTGAGAAAATTTGACATCTTAGGAGTAGTCTGAAAATAAATAATATAACCCAAGTATATACTCGTAGTACTACGAAGCCGGCTGCGTCTTACCTCACAGGAGTCACTTGTCACATATATATGTACTCTTATCAGTAATATTCAATAATAAAATAGCATCGATTAAATAATGTCAATAAAATTTTAAATAAGCTTATGTATGTATCTCAACTCAAAAGATAAAAGTTGTGATAATAAAAATAAAATAAGTGAATAAAAAAAAATGTTATGTTGTGTCACCTAGCTCCACACACAGCAGACTACTTCAGATTCGAGACTCTCCCAGACATCCAATTCCCAGTCAAAGAAAAACTGCAGGCTTCCAAGCTTCACCTCTTCCACTTCACAATACGCCAAGCTCTGGTAGTGGTCTAGGTTAGACGTTAGCTCACAGTTGCTTAAAATCTCCTTCTAGATTAGAGCCAGTAGAGTACATAACCCCAAAACGAAAGCACCATGTGGCATGAAAAAAATCAGGTCCGTACAAAAAAAATCCGTCCAAAATCCATGTTATGTAGCTTTGCTAATTAAATTGTCCCCTGCCAATGCCAATCAGAACCGCTATTTTGCCGATGTTCGAGGGCACGTGAAAAATTATTAGGTTTTAAATCGCCATAAAGGCCAGTAAATTCCACAAAACAACAAATTATAGCATTACGCCCAAAAAGTTGATTTACTATCACCACATTTAGTCAATTATATCCCCATATCGGTAAAATTCACACGAATTTCAAAAAGAACTAAAGCACTCTTCACTTCATGACGGCGGTCTGGGAAAAAGGAACGACCGCAGAGGTCAAACCCGTATTTAAGCAATCACGCACAAAGTGTATTGCCAATCGAAATATATAACAAAATAACTTAACTTTTTTTATAAGTACCATAAAACCTTTTATAAAAAATAAATAACAAAATTTGTGGCCCAAGGAAGTTGGCAATGAAAATATGTGTCACTATGACAATCAATTTCGATTTTGCCTAGACCAGCAACTTCTTGCTATCTTCCAAGAAAACTAATATTTACATTAGATAAAAGAGACAAAAATTAGATAGGTCAGTCCGAGTAAAATCAACCAGCATATCTGGTATGGTCAAGCCAAAATCAGATATTGTACTATGAACAGTACAACATACACAATAATTGTACATGCCCAATTAATCATTATTCGTTATAAAATAATTAAATAAAGTATGGAATAAGCAATATGGGATATAATTTAAATTCTAAAATATTTCTTTAGTCCAGAACCGGGTTTTATAAGAGTATAAATAAAATTTCATTAACAACCAGTACAATATGAAGCTGAAATGTACAAAACTAAATGTGTCCTTAAAAAAAAAGAATACTGTAATTTGAAATGGCTAGAGAACAGAACTATGGGTTACTTGGGAGGCTATTACAGAGAGGGCATTACTAGTATCAATCATTAATATTTGTAAAATATCTATTTTGAAAATATAACTGTAATCAGTGCTTTTTAATAAAGAGTATAAAATGCCAATTTTAACCTGTAACAAAGCCCTGGCTTGTTTATTCGCAAAGATTAAAAGGTGCATTCTGTTTGTTTTGCGTTAATTTTGCTTAATATAAGGATATACATATTTTCTGCAAAAGCCCATGTAGGTAGTCAATGGCATAAAGAGTCAAGTGAATCTGCTCAAAATTTTAGCAATCCAAAACACAAATGTACTAGTTGCTATGCACAGTGGACATGCAAAAGTTATTGAAGATAATAAAAATGTGTTAAGGCCTATCATCAATACAATTATTTTTTGTGGAACACATGATTTGCCACTAAGAGGAAAAGAAAAAGATGAAGGGCGTTTTTCAAGATCTGCTTAAACTAAAAATTAGCTCTGGTGAAGAGGTCCTGAAAAATCATTTGGAAAAAGGCCATAAAAATGCTCAGTATACATCTCCAAGGATACAAAATGAAATCCTAAATATTTGTGGAGTCTTGATTAGGGAAAAATTAATTACCGAAATTAAAGCTGCTTATGCCTACAGTATTTTGGCTGATGAATCAGCTGACATATCAGGAAAAGAGCAGTTGTCAATAGGGGTAAGATTTTACGACAACAAAAAAAAATTGTGAGGGAAGAATTTATGGGATTCATCGAACTGGAAAAAATGGATGCCGAAACTATATCTGGTGAAATTAATAAATTCATTAATATATTAAATATTGATGTTAACAAATGTACTCTCACGAGATGTGTTACAATGGCGGGAAAAAATGGTGGTGTCCAAAAAATATTAAGAGAAACATACAAGAAGGGTCTATATTTTCACTGCGCCTCCCACAAACTAAACCTTGTTCTGAATGATCTGAACAAAGTTCCTGAGATCCGTAACTGCATTGGAACTGTCAAAGATACTATTAATTTTTTCAGGGAATCAGTTTTGCGTCGAAAATATGCACCAAAAATTCCATTGCTCTGCGAAACAAGGTGGTCCCAAAAATATAAAAGTATTGCATTATTTAAGAAACATTTTATCGAAATTGTTAAAGGTTTAGAGCAGCTTTCTCAAGAAGGAAATTCTGGTACTCGAACGGCAGCTTTCCAACTATTATCTGGGGTTGGTCAAAATTAAAAACAAAACTCATATTATCCTTATGTATAATAGACAAATACAACTCCTTGCTTGAACCAGTGGCTAACATTTTGCAGTCTAAAACTCTGGATATAATTAAGTGTTCAGATCACATTAAAACAATAAAAACTGCTGTTATAGAACACAGACCTTCCGCGGAAGAAGGTAGTGAGGAACTTTTAAAAACAGCCAATGAAATAGCGGAAGCTTTAGATATACAGTTGCTTATTCCCCGGACTATTGGACGTCAAATTTATAGAGCAAATCATCCAGCTGCTTCATTAAGTGAATATTTTCGCCGTTCGCTATATGTGCCCTATTTGGACTCATTACTATCCTCATTAGAAGCGCGGTTTAGCCAAGATTAATCGTCAGCTTTTGCCTTATCTTTGTTACACCCTGCTCAGATTACAAAAATTGCAGCTGCAGAGTTAAAAATTCGTATGGAAGAAGTCTCCAAATTTTATGAATTAGAAGGCATTATGTCAGAAGCTCAACTTTGGCAGATCTATTGGAAAAACATGCAAAATGTGGATCTTCAAACTTTGGAAGTATCAGATTTGATTCACCACGCAGAAAATTTTTATCCAACGGTTGAAAGAGCCCTACATATGCTATTAGCAATGCCTTATTCTACAGCTACCATTGAAAGAACATTTAGCACTCTCAGACGAGTAAAAACCTGGCTGAGATCGACAATGGTAGAAGATAGGCTAAACGGCCTTTGCATGCTTAGTGTGCATAAAAAATTAGTGACTAGTTTGAGTCATTCTTTTATAGAAGATGTTTTAAATCGCTTCGCAGAAGATTCATGAAGATTAATTTTGAAATAAGGAATTACCTAGTAACCTTTTGTAATATTTGTTAACTTGTGTACTATTTTTTACTATTACTCCTTAGACCTACTACCTTCAACTTATAATATGTATCTAAAATAAAATATGCAGATTTTGTATATAGTATACTTATTTTTTTCCTACGAACTTGTTCACGATTTCCAAACATGAATATCCTTTCTTGCCCCCCCCCCTAGTCTAGAACCTGCGTACGCCCTTGCTTACTATTATAGCTGTATTTACTATTATAACTAAAGAATAATTTAGTTTTAATTCAAACATAGCATTTTAAAAAATATTAGTTTAATTTTATTCATATGAAAACACAAACTGTGTAATGTAAATGGTAAACTAAACATAAATTTATTTTGTAACATACCACTATTAAAAATCCAAACATCACAAATTTCTTTGCGTTTTATTGGAAATTTAAACATTTTTATTGTTTCAATACGTCTAGTATTTCCGCAATTGTAATAGTCGCATTTATTGCCTGCTGCAGTAACCCTTGAACGTGGAAGCATAATGAAAACGCAATTATGTCTTTTATAAAGATCAGACTATCAGACCCATAGAACGCACGGGAGTAAAGTGAGAAATAATCATTTACAATAATTTTCAATTTGCCTAGTTCCTAAATAAAACGGTAAATACGCTCATCGACTCGGCGCCGTTCATCGCCAACGGCCGCAATGAATCCAACCAGCCCAGACCGAAGCAGACATTTTTCCTAAAATACTAAAAATAGATATAGTTCAGTTCAGAGATCTATTAGAATCTTTGATGTACCGCAAATAGTCCGTGTGCCGGTGTTGCTTGTATTGTCACATGACATGCATCTTTAAACCGCAAAATTTTATGTGGAAAGAGTCATAAAGTATTATTCTAAGCGATATTTAATCATTTCATTAAATAAATAAATGTTTTAAGCATTTTTTTAAGAATTTATACATTTGATTCGTAAAATGTGCCCACGTACTATTTTGTTAAACACCTGACCTTAGTCACAGCCACTCAAGCGTGAAAAGTTGCACAGGTCCGGCCTTAAAATTTATTTGTATTTAAAACTTTATTATTCGGGATTTTTGGGTTTAGTTTTATTAAGTTAGAAATTCAGGATAGTTGATAGCAAGATAATATTTAATTTAAATATAAGATTTTAAGTACGTTAAATGAGTTTAACCAACAATTTTAATTTCATAAGTTTAGTTTTTAGCGTCATCAGTCCCTTATAACAAGTCAAGTCTCTTTGCTTTGCAATATGTCAAGTTGGAATAATGTATTGACTACTGTTAACCCACTGCATAGCTTTTATCAAATAGTATTAAACAATTTTAACACTGCTTTTCCTGTTGTCAATATTAAAAAACGAAATAGAAAACCTTGATATACTAAGGGTTTACGAGTATCTGGGAAAAATATGCGCTTCCTTTTTTACATTAGGAAATACGCTATGAACAATGCAATATTTTTAAATTATTATAACAGATCCCGCAAGATTTACAGAAACTCAATCAGAATGGCTAAGTGGACCTACTTTCAAAGGAGGATAAATAATTCCTCCAACAGAGCAAAAGAAACTTGGAAGATTTTAAATGAGCTTAGGGGTAAAAATAATGTCTTGGTTATTCCAAGTACCTTAGATTCCAATGTCCTCAATTCCTTCTACTGTGATATTGCTAGTAACCTTGCAGCCAATCTCTCACAAAAAATGATCCCAGGAGCTATCTCAGCAATGTGGTAGTAGCCGAATCTTTCTTTTTTGCCCCCACAAGTGTAGAAGAGCTTAAACAGTTAATGGTTAATATTAAGAATAAGAGTTTATCAGGTTGGGATGGGCTTTTTCTTAAAATATTTTCTGCTTTACCTCTTGTTGCTTTGCAAGTCTTGGCCGAGTCATTTAACTTTTCATTTATGTCTGAAGTTTTCCCAGAGTGCTTAAAAAGAGCAATGATTGTTCCTCTTTACAAGGGTGGCGATCGCGACTGTCCTTCTAACTTTAGACCTATAGCGTTATTGCCTACTTTAGCCAAGATAGTGGAACGGCTCGTTAAGGTGAGGATGGTTTCATTTTCAAATAGATTTGGCCTATTGAGTCTTCAGCAGTTTGGCTTTCGTGAGTCTGTGAGCACAAATGATGCTATCTTTCGCTTTCTAGAGCACCTGTACAACCGACTGAATGTTGGTGAAGTTGCAGCAGCGGTATTCTGTGACTTGTCCAAGGCATTTGACTGCATGAGTCACAGAGTGCTGCTGATGAAACTGGAGCTCTATGGTTTCAGCGGAACTGCCCTTGAGTGGTTTCGTTCCTACTTATCAAATCGTGTCCAGGCTGTCAAATTTAATGGTGGTATGTCTAAGGAACTTAATATAAATGTGGGTGTTCCGCAAGGATCAGTACTTGGTCTTTTAATTTTTCTCATTTATGTGAACGATCTGCCACAACTGCAGGTAACTGGTGTGCCGATGATACCACCATCCTGTGGCACGACTCTGATGTTTCTCAAATGGAGGCCAATATACGTGCAGATTTGTTAAAAATAAAAGACTGGTGTGATGCAAATTTTTTGACATTTAATGTTTCCAAAACAAATATCTTTAAATGTAATACAAATGATATATGTTTAAATAATGAAGCCATCAACATGCCACCGTTCAGTAAGTTTTTGGGTCTTTCCATAGACAAGTTCCTTAAATTTGAAGACCATATTGTGAATGTATGTAGAAAAGTCTCATCAGGCTGCTACGCCCTAAGGGTTGGGTTGGGTTGGGTTGGACCAGATCTGCATACTTCGCGATTATCGAGTCGCACCTTCGATATGGAATTTGCTTTTGGGGTTCACGTTCAAATTCACTTTTTAGTTCAGTGTTTGTACTCCAGAAAGGGGCCATTCGATATCTATGTGGGGCCAAGCCTCGTGATTCATGTTGCCCGCTTTTTGTAAGTCATAATATTTTTACCCTGTGTTGTATTTTTATTTTGGAAACAGTTTGCTTAGTTTTTAGAAAATATAAACAGGAACTCCACTTAGGAAGCCACTATAATACGCGACAAAACTATTTGTTGAGGCTACCCATTCCTCATTTTGAACTTGTCCGTAGCTCTATCATATATGGAGGTAGAAAGCTGTTTTATAAACTTCCACTAGAAATAAGACAACTTAAGACTGAAAAAAGCCTACGTACAAGGAAGAAAATATTTCTTGCTAGTAAAGCGTACTAAACTATGTAGCACCTAAACTATGATGAATTTTTAATGATTAGCATTTAAGTATTTTTCAAAGTTTTAAATAATTTTATTTTATTTTAAATTAATTTCTCGTTTTTATTCCTTTAATGTACAGTCTATTGGCTTTGTCTACAACTTCTATGTTTATATTGACAATAAAGCATTTTTGAGTTTAATGAGAGAGTAGGTGACAAATTACTTAGGCCCATTTATTCTGTGGATTAAGGCATTAAATAGTTACTTTTTGACACAAAAGTGTAAAATGTTTTGGTTTGTCTTCAAATTTTATATATTTCCTTTTTTTGGGAATTGAGATTTATTTTTACATGGTGGTGATTATTAATGGGAATTGTGGCTGCCATATTCAATGTCCTTTATTATAGTTTTTTTTAATTAATACATATTATGATATATTATTATAATCATATACTCATGAAAACCCCCCATCTCCATATTTAGTACCAACTTTTTTTGATAAAAAGTAAGTATATTTTTTAAAATAAACTTTTATATTAAAAATCATCTGGCTGTCTATACTTTATGTCTTTAAAAGACACAAGTTTTACTTATAAAAAAACACACTTTACATCCTGAACGTATTTATTAATTTGTTTGCCTCGTATTTAGTTATTATGCATATTAGGAGAGATTAGATAAAAATTAACAAAAATAAATGCTTATACTAAAAACTAAAAATCTTATACAAAACACTACATTTACAAGTATACTGGATCCTAAAACTACAATGAGGATACTAAATACTTTTATAAATTTAACCACTCTTTTGAATCTGGCCCAAAAAGTTAATACAAATTTTGTAAATTCTGTTTTTTTGCCATTGTTCTTTAGCAGTTTCTTCCATTAAGGAAGGAAACAGTTTCTCTGTTGCCGCCATGGATTCCAACTTCATCTCGCACATTAGCATATGGATTCTAAAGCATTACATTATATATACTTTATTGTGTCGCTGAAGGACAAACAGGGGCAGTAAGCTGAAAAAAACAAAACTTTAAACTTGTTTAATTACTAAAAATAGGATTTTCTTACTATGGCAAAAAAGGGACTTTTTTCCAGAGAATTGAGGAAGAAGCAGTCTTCATTGTGTTGCTGAAGGACAACAGGGGTAGTAAGCTGTAAAAAACAAAATTTTAGATTTGTTTTCTTATTAAAAACAGTGTTTTTCTTACCATAGCAAAAAAGGGTTTTTCCCAGAGAATGGTGGAAGAAGCAGTCTTTATTGTATCACTGAAGGACAACAGGGGCAGTAAGCTGTAAAAAACAAAACTTTAAACTTGTTTAATTAATAAAAATAGGATTTTCTTACTATGGCAAAAAAGGGACTTTTTTCCCAGAGAATGGAAATCATACATCAATCATAAATGTATCATATCATGTTTCGGCTAAATAATATATGGATCTTTCTTCCTCCCAAATTTTTTCAATTTTCCTCAAATATTCTATACACCACCTGACAATTCCATTACAGCAGCTCTTTTGTTAACCGTCTTAAGTTTAAATCCAAGTTTTATCAGGTATCTCCGCAAGGTTGAGACTGAGAAATGTTTGTCCCTTGCCGATAAGGTGTCTCTATGGTCAGAACCTCATTGTTTTTATATTTAGAATACACACCTTTCCTTAGCAATTTGGCAATATCTATGTCAAGTCCCTTTGATTGTCCTGCATCTTTCCTTTTTATTCTGTCTTTAATCCTTTTTTTTACAGGCATATTGTACTATAGGGAACCCCTGTTAAAAACGCTATTTTTTGCAAAGCACTACAATCATTTGTGAACTGAGTATCATTCCTTAGATTGTTATAGATATTTAGATAAATTTGTTCTTTTAAAACTGCTTGATTTCCTCTGTAGCTTCTACTTCTTTTTGCTTCCTCAATACTAGAAAATGAACTATCAGAACTATGTTAGTCTAAATCACTGCCCAGATCACTCTTATTGTTTTTATCACAAATGTTATTGTCTTTCTTGTATACCCACGGTCTCCATAAGCCCGCACAAACACTTTCCTCTTCATTTGCCAAATTTTCCTGCCTATTTTTCCAGGGTCGAAACATTTTAAGGTCTTTAGGTATAATACCAAAACAAATCCACAAACACAAATAAAAAAACACTGTTCCTCACAGTAAAAACTGCAAAAAATTTACAGGAATACAGGCCAAATTCTAAATTCTTTACTTTCATAAACGTGTAAAAAGCATAACCGGCAAAACACATCAAATAATAACCTCACATGGCCCCCCCTCCCAACTATTAAAGGTGATAGACCCATCCGTAAAGATCTGTTTAAAAACACGACGAAAATAATACAAAAACGGTCCAAAAATTTATTTGGGTACGGCCCCGTAATTCTTAAATTCAGTGGGATAGAGAGAGATACACAATCACTTGCACAGCCTAAAGTAGGAATTGTCAGAACGCAGGTGTTTTATCTTTGTTTAATAGACTGGCTAAAAAGAGGTGACAAGTCTGTGAGTGCTGGAAGTGTTTAAAATATTTTGTAAGATGCTTGGATTTTAGTCCGCGGTCAATTTTTTGATATTATTTTCTTGTGATATTATTTTCTTTCTAAAAATTGACATTTTCGAAAGAAAAATAAAAAATAGTATAAAACATGGGGTTTTACGTATGTTTAAAATGATTTCATAGATAGACAATATAAAATTTTGCCATTTAAACATATATATCATGCAACAATAAATATGACATAGGCGCACGGACTAGTTAGTGCGGCATCTGCGACACATCAAAGATTCTAATAGATCTCTGAACTGGACTTTAAAAACCTTCCTCATACAAAATTGTATTGGCAACTAAGCACGGACCGAGGAGCGAATCCGTCGGGTCGAAGTCCAATGGATCTTAACTTTTTAAAGTTTGGATCCATTCGGTGTACCGTTTTTAATGCATTGCTTTACTTATCTGTTTGTCTCGTTAAA
This sequence comes from Anthonomus grandis grandis, assembly GCF_022605725.1. Taxonomy (NCBI): domain Eukaryota; kingdom Metazoa; phylum Arthropoda; class Insecta; order Coleoptera; family Curculionidae; genus Anthonomus; species Anthonomus grandis. The sequence continues at coordinate 12,864 of NW_026088609.1, read as the reverse complement.
TCTGTGGTACATTTTAGAAAGATCTGTAGAAGTTTTAAAACTATTTAATGAAGTTACAGTTGAGATTGGTGCCGAAAATTCAGTCGCAATATCGAAAGTAATTATGTTAGTGAATTCTATAAAAAGGCACATCCAAACATTTTTAGACCTTCAACAAAACCCTCCTGAAATATCTTCACTGATATATAAATTACGAAGCGGTTTCACAGAAAGGTTTAAGGAGGTTGAAACTAAGGAGCTAACGACGCAAGCAACATTTCTAGACCCACAATTAAACAAATATGGATTTTTGTCAGAAAAATATATGATAATACATTTAAAAATATCAAGGTCAAAATTACATCTCTTGAAGTCAATAATGCAACTCACCCCACTCAGTGCAGCAACCTTCTGAACCTGAACTTCTAACTGATAAAACTAAAAGTTCACTTTGGAACGATTTTGATGACTCGGTCAAGAATATTTTGTCAGTACAACAATACACAAATATAACAAATCCCCTATCAGCTAGTATTATAGAACTGAAGATCCACTGCATTGGTGGGAAGAAATGAAGCATATACAGGGTGTTCATTTGAAAACTTCCCACCACGGATTTATCAAAAACCACCGTTTAAAAAAAAACGCCGAAATACGACAAAAGGTTTGTCAAGGGGGACAACTTTCCAACCTAAAATTACTTCACCCCCTTTCACCCTCTGCCCCCCAGGATCATCCCCTTAAACATTTTAAATGGCAAGGGGTATCGAGTAATACCTTGTTTAAAAGGTCTTTCGAAGTCTTTTATTTTGACGTTTGATTTTTTTAAATCAGTCGGTTCGTTTTCGAGAAAATTAGAAAAATCTTTGTTTATCTTAATTTGTCCAGATAGAAAAAAAAAACATGAAAATATCAGTTTTTATTTCAATAAATGTTCAAAATGTTGCCCGTTTTTGGCCAAACAATGATATAGGCGATGTTCAAATTCCTGACGGACAATTTCAAAAACATGTTGTGGGATATCATGGCAGCTGTCGATGATGCGTTGACGAAGTGCATCCAAACTTTCAGGTTGGGGAGGAAACACAATAGATTTCAAATGACCCCATAGAAAGAAGTCTAACGGCGTTATATCAGGAGATCTAACAGGCCATTCTATAGGCCCCCTTCGCCCTATCCATTTGTTTGGAAACTCAAAACTTGGAAAAGCGTTTAATTTTTAAATCATAACCTGTAACACGAATATTTATACAGTAAAACTCCTCTAATTCGAACTTCTTTATCTCGAAATATTCGAATATTTTATACTACTAAAAAAGGTATCATCAAGTTTATATGATATTTTATCTCTATAAGTCGAATTTCTCTATCTCGAATTTTTCTATAAGTCGAAATAACGTTTAACGCATTGCCGATGGCTAACTCGAATTTTGCGGGGAAGTACAGACATTTTTCTAGGAAAAAATCTGTTTGTTACATGGATTTGCTATTGCATCATTTTTCTTTTTATTAGTTCAAACGGAAAAAGGCTCTCATCGCGACGTGGCGGTTTTGTGGTTACAGTTTTTTGGTGCGTATGCGAATTAAGACAATTTGTTTTTATTAAAAATAATTATGGCTAAGAGAAATTTAAAGTGCTGCCATTATGTGAGAAATTGAAATTAATTGCTGAAGTGGAAAAAGGTGAAAAGAAAAAGAAGGATATTGCCGAACAGTTTGTCACCCAATACTCTGTCAACGATCCTAAAAAACAAGGATAGACTTTTAGAAAAAAAGATGATTACGCTTCAAAGTGTAAGAGGAGAAGGCTTACACCTTGTGTGAATGAAGATATTGATGAAGCAATGCTTAAGTGGGTTACTACGGCACGAAATAAAAATCTCGCTCTATCTGGAACTCTTATAAGAGAAAAAGCTAAGGAGTTTGCAACTGCTTTAGGGCGGGACGATTTTGCAGCTAGCATAGGATGGTTAGATAAGTTTAAAACTAGGCATAACATCGTTCAAATGTCTTTATGTGGTGAAAGTGCTTCTACAGATTTGGCGTCTTGTGAAGAATGGCAAAAGAATGTATTGCCCACTCATAAGGATGACCTTTTGAATGCTGATGAAACAGGAGTTTTCTTTAAATATTTACCCAACCAAACACTAGCATTTAAAGGACGAAAATGCCATGGTGGCAAAAACAGCAAGGAACGAATTACAGTTATGGTTGGAAGTAATATGAGTGGGACTGAAAAGCTTAGGTTGCTAATCATTGGTAAGTCAAAGAGTCCACGTTGTTTTAAGGGCATTAAATCATTTGCAGTGGACTCTGAGTTTAATAAAAAAGCATGGATGACAAGTGAGATTTATGAAAAATCGCTATTAAAGCTTGATAAGAAATTTGCAGCCCAAAGAAGAAAAGTTTTACTATTCGTTGATAATTGTCCTGCACATCCCAAGTCTGTTGAATCTAAGTTAAAAATATTAAACTTGAATATTTTCCGCCTAACCTTACGTCAATCTTACAACCCATGGATCAAGGAATTATAAAAAATTTGAAGCAACATTATAGGAAGCGGATTGTTATGAAAGTTTTAGCCCATATGGAAGTGGCAACTCCTACAACTGTGACGTTACTTGACGCAATTCAAGATCTTAATAAAACGTGGACTCTGGACGTAAAAGAACAAACCATTGCTAATTGCTTTAGAAAAGCAGGATTTGTTAAAGGTAAAGTTCAACAAGATGCTGATAACTGGGACGAGGATGACCTTGTTCCATTATCTGAATTAAAAACCCTGTGGACATCATACAGAAGGGCTATAAACATGAGTGATGTTTCATTTGAAGACTATGTGACGATTGATGATAATGTACAAACACAGGTAATGTAACAGGTTTTCCAACTGATGAAGAGATCCTAGAAAGCGTAATGGAAAATCTTGTTCCGAATAAAAAAGGAAGGCTAGTCTAGATTATGCCTTTTTAGATTGTAAGAATTGTTTCAGACCCTGAAGAAAATGAAGATGATGGCCAAAGCGAAGGTGAGACTGTTCCGACACCTACAATTGACGAGACGATTTCTGCTATTGAAAAGATAAGATGTTTTATTTTATCCAGAGAAAATATTCCATATGAAATACACAATTCTTTAAATTTATTAGAAGATTTTATAGATAAGGAAAAATGGACCAATTTCACACAAAAAAAAACTGACTTCTTTAAAAAAAATTTATAAACATATTGATATGCATACATATTATGTAACACATATGTACAACATTCAAAATTTTAGTTTTATACGAAGAAAATACTTTTTTTGGTACTAATAAACAATAACCCCTTAATTAGGCGTTTTTTTCTGTAAGTCGATTTTTCCATAAGTCGAATTTTTTAGTCTGTCCCTTGAAGATTCGAGTTAGAGAAGTTTCACTGTATTTATAATTATATTAGTTACCTTTTCCTTAATGTGTTTTTATAACAACGAGCTATTTATGATATGAATAATTATAATTTTTTATTTACCATTATTGTTTCACTCTTTCTGTATTGCATAATATAAAAAAAAAATTATCATATAGCGAAAAAATGATAAATATATCGTCCACCTTTAAATCATTTAAGTGTAACCGTAAAATAATATTCCGTATCAATCGTAGCCCATCGATCAATCGAATGCTATTGTGAAGTTATACCAATATTACCAATACAAAATAACTCGTGGCTGTTTCTCCTTACTAAATGATACGATCATTTCGAGCGTACGTGCTTCGATCCTTTACATGTGAGCCAAATTGCAAATTTTTATATGACATATTTACTAAAATACCAAGGTTTTTTCATAGGTGCGCACACTTCACCGACTCTCCCGTAAATGAGCAAATTATAGAGTATCATCACTGTTTTTTCCATAGTATTAGTTGTAAACTCACATAAAGTCCTTACTTAATTCGGTCCGGTTATGACTATTTACGGAATTCCAAGTTAAATTCTTTATCGTGAACATTTAAGGAGCTTAACGTCAATCCTGTTAGACGAGGGTAAGTTGATTTAATAAGAATTAACTTGTGTACTGTAACTTATACAGTGCTCTCATTTCAAAACAATCCACCCTTAATAACTTTCTTAAAAAAAAAAAAAGTCAAATTAGATATACAGAGGAACGTTTAATTATGCATTTACTGAAGTTCTGTCAATCATCTCCTCACCTCCAGCTAACCTCACTTTAATATGTCAAATGGGAACCCCCATCGTGTGATACATCATAGTAAGCAGCGTAAAATTCTCTATTCAACGGTACCAAAAAAAAAATGAAATCGGTAAATGTGTACGCAAATAGTTAGCGAAAATGTCTAGAAATAATGAATATTTTATTTACGCCAAACTTTGGTATTTTAAATGAATACTTTTAGTGTGGTACCTACGTCATTTTAAAATTCTTACATTTTTTTATAATAGATCATTAAAAAAAAAAAATACAAGCAATTTAGAAGTTAAAATGTGTGGTAACAAACAGTACATTTAGTTCAAGCAAATTATTTATTTTTTTAAGTAAAGAATGTGTACCGTTATTTGCGAGAAAAAAGAGTGTCTTCAAATTTTTTGTCTTATAACTTTGTATGTGTATATTTTATTTCACTTATATTTTTTGCGAAACCTACCTAATAGGTACAAAAAAACACTGCAATACCTTACATTTTTAAGGCGTTTAAAAAGCAGGCGATTTATTATTGTTAAAACTGTCAGTTTGACGCGTGCAATTTTTCAATTTTAGTTAAAACAGTGAGTTAATAAAATGGTGTATACGCTAGCCGAAAGAATAGAAATAGTTTTCCTTTATGGAGCTCAAGATCGGTGTGCTCGCAGAACCGCGAGAGCATTTAATGAAAGGTATCACGATAAAAACGTGAGCCATAAATACGTATTAGAATTGATACGAACATTTGAAGAGACGGGATCGATTTGCAATAAGAAAAAATATGAAAATAGAGTTGTCGATGAAGCATGCCAAGTTGAAGTACTAGGACAATTTGCTACGGATCCAACTTTGTCTATACCAAAGGCCGCAAAACTAACAAATATTTTCACTGGTTCCATACATAGTTTAAAAAAAAAAGTTCTTTCCTTATAAAATTCATATTCTTCAAGAACTCGGAGAAGATAATTTTGATAGGAGAATTCAATTTTGTGAACTGATGTGCCAGCGAATCAACGACGATGCCCATTTATTGAAGAACATTTGCTTCAGTGACGAATCGATCTTTTTTTTTAAATGGCCTGGTGAACAGACATAACTGTAGATACTGGGATAATGAAAATTCGCATGTTTTTCGGGAAAGCCATACCCAATATCCCCAAAAAATTAATGTTTGGGCAGGAATTTATGGGAATGAAATATCGGTTCATTCAAGAAAATTCGACTGGCGAAATTTATTTAAACCTTTTAGAAAATGCAATATACCCTTCCATCATCCAGTCTATGGAAAATCAAGTAGATCAACATGGTGCTATATTATTGAATGAAAATAATATACATTTTCAGCTGGATGGAGCTCCCGCGCACTACACTTTGGTAGTTTGAGAGCAGCTTGATGAAAATTTTCAAGAAAATTGGATTGGCAGACGTGGTGCAATCGAATGGCCTGCGCGGTCTCCGGACCTAACACCACTAGACTTTTTTCTTTGGGGCTACTTAAAAAGCAATGTTTATAAAACCCCACCTGAGAATATTGAGAATTTACAAAATAGAATATTTCAAAAATGCAGAGAAATTAGCGGGCAGACCCTTGCCAATGTTCGTAAGGAGTTTGAAAATAGGCTTTTGTATTGTCTTGCTAATAACGGCGCGCATTTTGAACATTTAATAAAATAAATTTGTTAAACTAATTAAATTTGTTTTTCTACCCTACCAATTTACACTTTAATTGCTTCTTGGTTAATCAATTTTATTTTTTTTTTACAACCATTGATAGTATAATGAATGCCCTTTAAAATAATGTATCACACCATGGGGTAGCCATCTGACATACCAAAGTTTGGCGTAAATAAAATATTCATTATTTCTAGACATTTTCGCTAACTATTTGCTTACACATTTACCGATTTTTCCCCTTTCACCCTCTGCCTCCCAGGGTCATCCCCTTAAACATTTTAAATGGCAAGGGGTATCGAGTAATACCTTGTTTAAAAGGTCTTTCGAAGTCTTTTATTTTGACGTTTGATTTTTTTAAATCAGTCGGTTCGTTTTCGAGAAAATTAGAAAAATCTTTGTTTATCTTAATTTGTTCAGATAGAAAACAAAAACATGAAAATATCAGTTTTTATTTCAATAAATGTTCAAAATGTTGCCCGTTTTTGGCCAAACAATGATATAGGCGATGTTCAAATTCCTGACGGACAATTTCAAAAACATGTTGTGGGATATCATGGCAGCTGTCGATGATGCGTTGACGAAGTGCATCCAAACTTTCAGGTTGGGGAGGAAACACAATAGATTTCAAATGACCCCATAGAAAGAAGTCTAACGGCGTTATATCAGGAGATCTAACAGGCCATTCTATAGGCCCCCTTCGCCCTATCCATTTGTTTGGAAACTCGTCGTCGAAAGAACGCTGACAAAATGTCAGCGTTTAATTTTTAAATCATAACCTGTAACACGAATATTTATACAGTAAAACTCCTCTAATTCGAACTTCTTTATCTCGAAATATTCGAATATTTTATACTACCAAAAAAGGTATCATCAAGTTTATATGATATTTTATCTCTATAAGTCGAATTTCTCTATCTCGAATTTTTCTATAAGTCGAAATAACGTTTAACGCATTGCCGATGGCTAACTCGAATTTTGCGGGGAAGTACAGACATTTTTCTAGGAAAAAATCTGTTTGTTACATGGATTTGCTATTGCATCATTTTTCTTTTTATTAGTTCAAACGGAAAAAGGCTCTCATCGCGACGTGGCGGTTTTGTGGTTACAGTTTTTTGGTGCGTATGCGAATTAAGACAATTTGTTTTTATTAAAAATAATTATGGCTAAGAGAAATTTAAAGTGCTGCCATTATGTGAGAAATTGAAATTAATTGCTGAAGTGGAAAAAGGTGAAAAGAAAAAGAAGGATATTGCCGAACAGTTTGTCACCCAATACTCTGTCAACGATCCTAAAAAACAAGGATAGACTTTTAGAAAAAAAAGATGATTACGCTTCAAAGTGTAAGAGGAGAAGGCTTACACCTTGTGTGAATGAAGATATTGATGAAGCAATGCTTAAGTGGGTTACTACGGCACGAAATAAAAATCTCGCTCTATCTGGAACTCTTATAAGAGAAAAAGCTAAGGAGTTTGCAACTGCTTTAGGGCGGGACGATTTTGCAGCTAGCATAGGATGGTTAGATAAGTTTAAAACTAGGCATAACATCGTTCAAATGTCTTTATGTGGTGAAAGTGCTTCTGCAGATTTGGCGTCTTGTGAAGAATGGCAAAAGAATGTATTGCCCACTCATAAGGATGACCTTTTGAATGCTGATGAAACAGGAGTTTTCTTTAAATGTTTACCCAACCAAACACTAGCATTTAAAGGACAAAAATGCCATGGTGGCAAAAACAGCAAGGAACGAATTACAGTTATGGTTGGAAGTAATATGAGTGGGACTGAAAAGCTTAGGTTGCTAATCATTGGTAAGTCAAAGAGTCCACGTTGTTTTAAGGGCATTAAATCATTTGCAGTGGACTCTGAGTTTAATAAAAAAGCATGGATGACAAGTGAGATTTATGAAAAATCGCTATTAAAGCTTGATAAGAAATTTGCAGCCCAAAAAAGAAAAGTTTTACTATTCGTTGATAATTGTCCTGCACATCCCAAGTCTGTTGAATCTAAGTTAAAAAATATTAAACTTGAATATTTTCCGCCTAACCTTACGTCAATCTTACAACCCATGGATCAAGGAATTATAAAAAATTTGAAGCAACATTATAGGAAGCGGATTGTTATGAAAGTTTTAGCCCATATGGAAGTGGCAACTCCTACAACTGTGACGTTACTTGACGCAATTCAAGATCTTAATAAAACGTGGACTCTGGACGTAAAAGAACAAACCATTGCTAATTGCTTTAGAAAAGCAGGATTTGTTAAAGATAAAGTTCAACAAGATGCTGATAACTGGGACGAGGATGACCTTGTTCCATTATCTGAATTAAAAACCCTGTGGACATCATACAGAAGGGCTATAAACATGAGTGATGTTTCATTTGAAGACTATGTGACGATTGATGATAATGTACAAACACAGGTAATGTAACAGGTTTTCCAACTGATGAAGAGATCCTAGAAAGCGTAATGGAAAATCTTGTTCCGAATAAAAAAGGAAGGCTAGTCTAGATTATGCCTTTTTAGATTGTAAGAATTGTTTCAGACCCTGAAGAAAATGAAGATGATGGCCAAAGCGAAGGTGAGACTGTTCCGACACCTACAATTGACGAGACGATTTCTGCTATTGAAAAGATAAGATGTTTTATTTTATCCAGAGAAAATATTCCATATGAAATACACAATTCTTTAAATTTATTAGAAGATTTTATAGATAAGGAAAAATGGACCAATTTCACACAAAAAAAAAACTGACTTCTTTAAAAAAAATTTATAAACATATTGATATGCATACATATTATGTAACACATATGTACAACATACAAAATTTTAGTTTTATACGAAGAAAATACTTTTTTTGGTACTAATAAACAATAACCCCTTAATTAGGCGTTTTTTTCTGTAAGTCGATTTTTCCATAAGTCGAATTTTTTAGTCTGTCCCTTGAAGATTCGAGTTAGAGAAGTTTCACTGTATTTATAATTATATTAGTTACCTTTTCCTTAATGTGTTTTTATAACAACGAGCTATTTATGATATGAATAATTATAATTTTTTATTTACCATTATTGTTTCACTCTTTCTGTATTGCATAATATAAAAAAAAAATTATCATATAGCGAAAAAATGATAAATATATCGTCCACCTTTAAATCATTTAAGTGTAACCGTAAAATAATATTCCGTATCAATCGTAGCCCATCGATCAATCGAATGCTATTGTGAAGTTATACCAATATTACCAATACAAAATAACTCGTGGCTGTTTCTCCTTACTAAATGATACGATCATTTCGAGCGTACGTGCTTCGATCCTTTACATGTGAGCCAAATTGCAAATTTTTATATGACATATTTACTAAAATACCAAGGTTTTTTCATAGGTGCGCACAATTCACCGACTCTCCCGTAAATGAGCAAATTCTAGAGTATCATCACTGTTTTTTCCATAGTATTAGTTGTAAACTCACATAAAGTCCTTACTTAATTCGGTCCGGTTATGACTATTTACGGAATTCCAAGTTAAATTCTTTATCGTGAACATTTAACGAGCTTAACGTCAATCCTGTTAGACGAGGGTAAGTTGATTTAATAAGAATTAACTTGTGTACTGTAACTTATACAGTGCTCTCATTTCAAAACAATCCACCCTTAATAACTTTCTTAAAAAAAAAAAAGTCAAATTAGATATACAGAGGAACGTTTAATTATGCATTTACTGAAGTTCTGTCAATCATCTCCTCACCTCCAGCTAACCTCACTTTAATATGTCAAATGGGAACCCCCATCGTGTGATACATCATAGTAAGCAGCGTAAAATTCTCTATTCAACGGTACCAAAAAAAATGAAATCGGTAAATGTGTACGCAAATAGTTAGCGAAAATGTCTAGAAATAATGAATATTTTATTTACGCCAAACTTTGGTATTTTAAATGAATACTTTTAGTGTGGTACCTACGTCATTTTAAAATTCTTAAATTTTTTTATAATAGATCATTAAAAAAAAAAAAAAATACAAGCAATTTAGAAGTTAAAATGTGTGGTAACAAACAGTACATTTAGTTCACGCAAATTATTTATTTTTTTTAAGTAAAGAATGTGTACCGTTATTTGCGAGAAAAAAAGAGTGTCTTCAAATTTTTTGTCTTATAACTTTGTATGTGTATATTTTATTTCACTTATATTTTTTGCGAAACCTACCTAATAAGTACAAAAAAACACTGCAATACCTTACATTTTTAAGGCGTTTAAAAAGCAGGCGATTTATTATTGTTAAAACTGTCAGTTTGACGCGTGCAATTTTTCAATTTTAGTTAAAACAGTGAGTTAATAAAATGGTGTATACGCTAGCCGAAAGAATAGAAATAGTTTTCCTTTATGGAGCTCAAGATCGGTGTGCTCGCAGAACCGCGAGAGCATTTAATGAAAGGTATCAAGATAAAAACGTGAGCCATAAATACGTATTAGAATTGATACGAACATTTGAAGAGACGGGATCGATTTGCAATAAAAAAAAAATATGAAAATAGAGTTGTCGATGAAGCATGCCAAGTTGAAGTACTAGGACAATTTGCTACGGATCCAACTTTGTCTATACCAAAGGCCGCAAAACTAACAAATATTTCCACTGGTTCCATACATAAAGTTTAAAAAAAAAGTTCTTTCCTTATAAAATTCATATTCTTCAAGAACTCGGAGAAGATAATTTTGATAGGAGAATTCAATTTTGTGAACTGATGTGCCAGCGAATCGACGACGATGCCCATTTATTGAAGAACATTTGCTTCAGTGACGAATCGATCTTTTTTTTTAAATGGCCTGGTGAACAGACATAACTGTAGATACTGGGATAATGAAAATTCGCATGTTTTTCGGGAAAGCCATACCCAATATCCCCAAAAAATTAATGTTTGGGCAGGAATTTATGGGAATGAAATATCGGTTCGTTCAAGAAAATTTGACTGGCGAAATTTATTTAAACCTTTTAGAAAATGCAATATACCCTTCCATCATCCAGTCTATGGAAAATCAAGTAGATCAACATGGTGCTATATTATTGAATGAAAATAATATACATTTTCAGCTGGATGGAGCTCCCGCGCACTACACTTTGGTAGTTTGAGAGCAGCTTGATGAAAATTTTCAAGAAAATTGGATTGGCAGACGTGGTGCAATCGAATGGCCTGCGCGGTCTCCGGACCTAACACCACTAGACTTTTTTCTTTGGGGCTACTTAAAAAGCAATGTTTATAAAACCCCACCTGAGAATATTGAGAATTTACAAAATAGAATATTTCAAAAATGCAGAGAAATTAGCGGGCAGACCCTTGCCAATGTTCGTAAGGAGTTTGAAAATAGGCTTTTGTATTGTCTTGCTAATAACGGCGCGCATTTTGAACATTTAATAAAATAAATTTGTTAAACTAATTAAATTTGTTTTTCTACCCTACCAATTTACACTTTAATTGCTTCTTGGTTAATCAATTTTATTTTTTTTTTACAACCATTGATAGTATAATGAATGCCCTTTAAAATAATGTATCACACCATGGGGTAGCCATCTGACATACCAAAGTTTGGCGTAAATAAAATATTCATTATTTCTAGACATTTTCGCTAACTATTTGCTTACACATTTACCGATTTCATTTTTTTTGGTACCGTTGAATAGAGAATTTTACGCTCCTTACTATGATGTATCACACGATGGGGGCTCTCATTTGACATATTAAAGTGAGGTTAGCTGGAGGTGAGCAGGTGATTGACAGAACTTTAGTAAATGCATAATTAAACGTCCCCCTGTATATCTAATTTGACGTTTTTTTTTTTTTTTTTTTTTATGAAAGTTCTTAAGGGTGGATCGTTTTGAAATGAAAGCACTGTATACTTAATACACTTCAAGTCTAGATTCAGGTCAACATTTAAGAGAAGTAGCTGTACGAATTTGATTTTTCGTACTGGACCTCTTAAGTTTAGTGATGGGACTGGCAGGTCATAGTAAGTAAATGGTTCTGCCAAATTTCTGTAGAATTATCCTGCAGAGGAAATCTTTAATCTCTATATCTAATTCCCATTAGGGTGGTTTTTCTTTCAGTCTACCAGATATTGTTTTATTTAATATCACAAATTGCAGTTTATATCAAAACGGAATCGACAATTTATATTAATATTCCATCCTGGTAAGGTCAATTACAACATCAAATTACCTTATTTGTTTTATCAGAAAACATCATAGGACTGTGAGATAAATGAATCTCAAAAAATATACTACAACACGTCCTACAAAGTGTTACTTGACAGATACCCTACTCAATTCAGGCTCTACACTTTAAAGGCTGGTGTTCATGGTTATTTCATACGATCTGGAAAAGTACAAAATAATATCAAATGGTTGACAATCGTTATTCAATTTCCGAACGTTTTCAATGTAGTTTTTCACTTCGACAATAACCAAAAAGAAAGTCATCACCTATTATAATACCTAATAACACATCTTACAAAGCGCTTCTGCAAAGATGCCTTACTCAATTCAGGACCTTGCACTTTGAAAGCTGGTGTTTTGGCATTGTATAAACTAATAAACATAATTACAGCAGACTCTCACGAGATGTGTAAATCAGGCTCACGATTTCAAGTTGGTTTAAATTTTCAAGAGCGTGCATTTTAGATAGGAAGGCGTAAGAGACAAACAATCATTCTTTAACCTTTCGGAATAGATACTTTTTAAAATTTGTCACGCTCCATAAATTCGTCACAAAGATAGTGACAAAGTACAAAATTAAAACACAATAAAAATTAAAATGGGAAAATCCTGAAACCGAAACATTTGATTTTCTGTTATATCCGATTGGTTCCTTGGTGTCGGTGTAGAAAATTATCGTCAATACCATTTATATATATATCCTCCCTATTGATTATCTCCTCACTTATATTTCCTCAATCCAGTAGCCAAGTATTGAACATATAAGGGATGAAAAATTAAAACACAAAATCCAGTAGTAACCTTTTATTAGTTTATACTCTCACGAGATGTG
>NW_026088608.1:0-25725 GCF_022605725.1 Anthonomus grandis grandis | reverse complement strand
ACACATCTCGTGAGAGTTCCGCCATGAGAACGCAGAAATAAACCAACGCTGAATTCCAAATCTTGAGTTTTTTTGGATTTAAGTACAATAAACTTTACGTGAGATATAAGTAGTAGTTTTAAATTAGACCTGTTGATTTTGAAGTGGTAAGTGAAAATATTTTTTTTATGATTTCAAATGATAGAAATTGTAACGCTAGACATATCCTCTATCTGATAAATGCTCAAGTTATTGGAAAACAAAGAAATGTCTTCGCTCCCCAAAATCATAATAAACCTAAATTAGACCCCCCTACTTCAATGTCAATCTCCATAACTGGACCCTCTAGGCAGTATCAACAAACAATGCCTTTTCGACAACCAAACTTTTTCCCATCAAAAGGCCCCCGAAATTTTGTGACTACCCAAGAGTTAACTATCATTGAGACCAACGCTATAACTCTTATCCCGATGTGCCTTATGTCGAAGATAACCAGTCTGAATATTATACCGATTATTCACCTCAACATTATTCTGAAAATTACGAGCCAAACCTTCAATATGAAGAAACCTCTTTTGATCCCACCTTAACGAATCCTAATGACCAAAATTATTACCCCCAATTCTGAACAAAATTTCGAAATTGATAATTTCGCAAATTTTTCGAAACCAGGCCTAGATCTACCATCAACTTAAATAACGTAGCACAACAAATTGAGCTTCCATACTTTTATTTACCCCAAAAGCAATTGACAATTTTAATTAACTCCGGTGCCTCTGACTCTATCATATCTCCTAAAATTGCAACCAAATATTCCAACAAAATATTTATCGAACTTTTCGAAGTAACCGCATGCAAGAACACTTATAAAGGAACCAAAAATTTAAAAATTTCCTTGCTAGAAGAACTAGGTATAAAAAACGAATTTAAAATGAGAGCATTGAATTGGCATAACGACTTCGATGCCTTAATAGGATCAAAAGATCTTAAAAACTTAAAAGCTTTGCTAGATTATGAAAGCAAAACTCTTAAGTTGCCTGAAACCCTGAAAACATCTTACGTTTCGATCACTTATGTCATAAATAAAGTTCATGAAAAAAAAATCAGAAATTACTATAGAACAAAATAATTCGTCCTTCAATATCTCCGTATTCCGCACCCGTGTGGATAGTTCCGAAGAAGCCCGATGCTTCAGGCATCCAGAAACATAAGATAATGATTAACTATACATCCCTTAACAACGAGGCAATAAAAGAAAAATGGCCTCTTCCCCGAATAGATGAAATTTTAGATAATCTCGGAAAATGCACGTACTTCACGACCCTAGATCTCGTCCAAGGATTCCATCAAATAGAAATGGATCCCGATTCTATCGAAAAAACAGCCTTTACCGTGTCACTATAAATACCTCAGAATACCCTTCGGCGTCAAAAATGCACCCGCCACGTTCCAACGAATGATGGATGAAGTTTTCCGTGATTACTCATACAAATTTTGTTTTGTCTACATGGATGACATAGTTATTTTTTCTAAATCCCTATCTGAACAAATAGATCATATGTCAGATATTTAAAAAAGTAAGGGAAGTTAATTTCAAAATACAGCCTGATAAATCAGAATTTCTGAGTAAAGAGGTAGCTTTCCTAGGACACTCATTACCTCCGAGGGAATAAAACCCAATCCTTTAAAAATTGAAGTAATCCAACGTTACCCGACACCAAGAAATCAGAAAGAAATTAAAGCCTTTTTAGGGCTTGTAGGCTACTATCGCCGATTTACCAAAAATTTCGCCAAAATTACCTTTCCTCTAACGAGATGTCTACGGAGAAATACTCAAATTGATATAGAAAATTTGGAGTATAAAAATTCCTCGTCAAAATGTAAAGAACTCATATGCAATTCCCCTATCTTGCAATACTCTGATTTCACAAAACCCTTTAAACTCACCACCGACGCCTCCAACATAGCCATAGGCAGTGTGCTATCGCAAAATGACCACCCAATTGCGTTCTTTTCAAGAACCCTAAATTCGGCAGAAAAAAACTACTCAACTATAGAGAAAGAACTTCTCGCAATAGTGGACTCGACTAAACATTTTCCTCCATACTTATATGGCCAATAATTCCTAATTGAAACTGACCATAATCGCCTAGTTTGGCTTTCAAAAATCAGAGAACCCAACTCCCGATTAATTAATTGGAAAATAAAACTAGCGGAATACAATTTCGAAATTCACTATAAAAAAGGAAAATAGAATCTAGTAGCAGATGCTCTCTTCCGCATTAATCTTAACACTCTTGAAACAAATGATGCCGATTCACAGTCTAATGTCCCAAATGTCGACAA
This sequence comes from Anthonomus grandis grandis, assembly GCF_022605725.1. Lineage (NCBI taxonomy): Eukaryota > Metazoa > Arthropoda > Insecta > Coleoptera > Curculionidae > Anthonomus > Anthonomus grandis. The sequence continues at coordinate 23,400 of NW_026088608.1, read as the reverse complement.
TACAGTTGCCAACTTATCCCATTTTGACTTAGCCGACCTTGTTTTTAATGAAAGATAGTGATACAAAGAAGACGCTTCAGCCCAAAACATCTCAAACCCTGTTAACCCTCGCAAACCACGACGATTCTGACGTCACTGCACTCTCCAATAATAATACAGAAGGAAAGAATATCCCAATATCAGAATTACCCCTTAATTATGCATCAAATCATCTTGTCATCGACTACGGCGATGAATTTCAACACACCTACACTAAACCTTTTAATAAAAACCACCATTTTGTAAAAATTTCAAAAGAAAATCAGTAACAACACATTTAAAAAATTATCAAGGACATAATTAAACCAGATGTTACCTTCATTATATTTATTAAAAATGACGAATTAAAACTTGAGTTTCGAAGACAAGTATTTTCTAATCTAAATACAACCGTAAAACTAGTTTTTGCCAGCACTTACGTTCTTGACGTAACTGACAAGACTCAACAAAAGGAAATTCACATCATAACACCCCCTTAAAAATCGTCACAGACCAGGGTAAGGAATTTCAAAATAATTTATTCAAAGAATTCTGTCAACTTTTCTGTATAGAAATTCATTACACTACTCCAGGAAATTCTTCCTCCAACAGTCCTGTAGAAAGATTGCATTCCACACTTTTAGAAAAACTAAGAATTCTGAAAATGCAAAAGCCCGATGAAACCCCTCAAAACCTCATGACTTCCGCTGTCTTAATCTACAATTAAATTATTCACTCGACAACAGGTCATTCGCTCTTTTCCATATTATATGGCCCTTACGTAAACGAACCGAACATCGATAACGACCTAACCTTATTTGAGCAATATAATGATAGACGAAAAAAGGAGTTACTACCATTCCACAAACAAATTTATAAGACAGCTTACAACAAGCAAGCTACAAATACTCAAAAACAAAATAAAAATACAGAAAAACCTCCAGAAATAATCCCAGATGATATGGTATATAAGAAAACTACCCTTAGAAATAAAATGAACCCACAGTACGTATCCCTAAAAGTATCTCAAATAGACAAAAATAAAATAACAGGTACCGATAAGAAAAAACCAGTATCTACTCATCTTAGAAAAATCAAAAGACTTAAAAAAATCTATACCTTTTCAGCCAGCTGATCCCGACCCTGATCCTGGCCCTACTCAATCAAACGAGCCCTTGCCAAGCACTTCAGGTGCACAAACTCCACAATAATGGATATTATATAGAAGTTGCTCCCTCTTTAGTAATAAGTCAATATCGTACTACATATATGCCCTTTAATATAAGTATCCTTAAGTATTCGTTATCTCAATTATTTACCAATTTATTAATTATGCAACCTTCTGTAAATAATGAAAATAGTATTTTAATTAAATCACAATTTTATTTGACTTCTAAAGCATTAAATGATACATATGACACTCTCGCAAAGTTAAATGTATTTGACGAAAATAACTTAAATATTATGCAAAATCGAAAAAAACGAGGTTTAATAAACTACCTAGGAAGTGGTATCAAGTTCATTACAGGAAACTTAGATAACAACGACCTAGAGGTTATTACCCAGAATTTGCAAATATTGAAATTTAATCAGCTATGCATAAGAGTTTATGCATAAAATCAACGACCTTAGTTCATTCGCAGGAAATGTAATGCAAGAGTTTAAAAATAATATTTACACGATTAACGAGAACTCAAAAAACATACGTAATGAAATTTCTAAATCAAATACCCAGTCTAATTTAATGTTAAATCTGCAAAGTCAATATATTCAGATTACCAACTTAAATCAATTTTTAGAAAAAATATTACGTATTTTATCTTTTGGACACCTAGAAACTTTAGATCTCGAAATTTTAACATTAAAACAAATCAATGAAATATGGCAATACTTGAAAGTTCACTATCCTAAAAATGCACTATGGCCAATTGAGCATTTATCAGAATTAACTTTAATCTGTAAAACCGGCCTTTTAATTTTAAACGAAATGGCAATTCTAGCAATTAAGATACCCATATTTGAACAAAATGTATGTAATTTAGAATTAGTTTATCCTGTGCCAAATAATGAATCAAAATTAATTATAAGTCCTAGTAAATACTATTGCAACGAACTATGGTATAGCCAATGCGAAGAAGTCAACTCACAATGGATCTGCTCTGGACCAATTGCCAATGGATGTATTTTACCCAAAAATTGTCAGTATGCCACTGTTCTAAACAATTTCAAGGTACATACCTTAACTTATAGGAATGCACTCCTATATTGTACAAAAAGCCCTGAAACAATTTATGAAAATTGCTTCCAGTTTCAGAAGATTATACTCCAAGACTGTAACCTTATTCAAAGTTAATGTGACGTAATAATTAATCAACACAATTCACAATAATTAATCAACACACTCATTAGCCATCAACAATATTTCAATCAATCTAGAAATTAGACATCTTCAAGATCCTAAGAAAATCCAAGAAGATATCATCAAACCAATACATTTCCATGACCTAGCACAACATGTTCCAATGCACAATTATGTTCTTACAACAATATCAATCATCCTTTTATGCTGCTAAGCATTGATAATCTACCATTGGCAAAAACAAGGAAGAAAGAAGGCTATCCCTTTGAGAATCCTGCAGAGACTTGTCAAGAGGACGCTGACGGAACTGAGGGTGGAGGAGACATATCCTTAAAACCACAATTAATTGTTTATATTATTTTATAAAATGCTTAGCTTAGGGACTATTTTTATATTTAAGAAATCGCTTGTAATATATCGTTAACATTAATATTGTGTCAAAGCCTCGGCTAATACCGTTGCTGTTCATATTTTTGTTCACCTAGTTTTAAGGCCCTTTTGTATCAATAAATGTTTTTTAAAAGTCCGTTTGTCGATATCTCAATTTAACTCTCTATCAAAATCCGTAAATTGGTAAATGAAAATTAAGTGACCTTTCAACATTAAAACTGATACTGAGGCCTATTGGGATTCTGCAGAAATTGGGAGGCTTTAAGCTGTCTTCTTCTAAGGCTGGGATCATTATTTAAGGGGCTGGAAAATCATCAAATTTCAATCCAGCATTAACTGAACTTACTGCTTCATTAATGTCTGGTTTGTAGGAACTTCTAGAAGCAAAATATTTAGCTGCAACTCCTAAGAGTAGATCAATAAATATCATTCTTAAAGGGAGTTTTTAATAATACATACAACAGTGAAATCAACAGGTTGATTTTTCAACATTTTAAGGTTTACTCCGTGAAACTGATCCAGATGCAACATTTTGAGAAAAGTTTGAAAGTCGTCTTTTATAAGAATCCTTAAGTAAGTAAGTAAGAGTAAGAGTCCCCTTTGTAAGAGTCTTTTGTCTTTTGCAGAACAAAAAGAAGATAGCATATGCAGTAAGAAGATTGGCACATATGAGGAGCAACTTTTCAAATCGCATTTTGTCCAGAAAATACTTTTTTGGTATTGACGAAAAACGATTTTCTTTTAAACCCTGCTATATATTTTTACAACATGGAGTTGTTTTAATAGAAATTAACATAAAAACCCATTAAGTTATCTCAGTTAAATCAATATTTATTAGAAAATCTGGAAAAATCGAAAAAATGTTTGGACTTAATGCGTGTTGATTCGTAACAATGTATAAAATTCGTTCAAAATTGGACATAATGCTGTTTGTTCCAATTTATTCGTTTTACAAAAAACTGGTGTTGGTAGTGAAATTATTCGACTTTAAGGATAAAATGTCAACTAAGTACCAGGAATATATATTTTTTTTTGTTTTTTAATTTTTTCGAAAAATCAAATTTGTTCCTGGTTAGGGTCTTCTTCGAGGCAGTCGCACATGGGATTTTCTTCACCTACATCATCTGCAGGATCTGGAATTCCAGCTTCTGGTTCCGTCGTGGTGTTTAAGGCATGATCAAAAAAGAAGAGCGAAGAAAGCGGGACTTTAAATTCCCAGTCTTGTCCAAATCTTGCACAAAGCAGCTTTCGCACATCAGTTTTCTTTTCTTCTTTGATGTTATTTACCAGTGGTTTGTTACAGCGATCCTGCATATCCCTTATCAAAGTTTGGCCTCGTTTTGTTTTTTTTTTTTTTTTATAGTAAACACAAGCACAAGAGGAGAGTCCTCTGTCACTCTTGGAGTAGTGCTTGCGCGAAGATATTTGTGGGCATTTATCTTGAATCGCTGTAGGTTGTATGGGTCGGGAAATATGTGAGGTGGAAAGCCGTTCCACAAAGAAGATGTTCTCCAGATGAATGAGTCCCGATACAGCGACGTCCTTGGGGTAGGCAGGTGGACTCGATGTTGATGAGCCGCAACTGCTAGACGCGTCCTTCTTGCCGGAACAGCCCTGGGTGGAATTAGGCCTGCCAGCTCAGAGGAGCACTTACCGTGATAATAACGGTAGAATAAACAGAGATCAGCCACCTTTCTCCTGTGCTCCAGACTATCCAGACTCTTTGTCAGTTCTGGTTTGTCGATAAGACGAATAGCTCTCTTCTGTATAGAATCCAGCAGGTTTAAACTATGCTTGGGTGCAGAGCTCCAGACATGCGAGCAATACTTGAGGGAAGGGCGTATTTGAGCCTTATAAAGAGTCAGCAGCTGTTCTGGTGTATACAGTTTTTTCGTTTTGAAAAGCACTCCGAGTTTTTTGAAAGCCGCCCTGGCGACCTCGGCAATGTGGTCATGCCAGGACACACTGTTGGTGACCTCGACTCCTAGAAGATGCAAAGATGATTTCATTGGCAATATTTTCCCTGCCATAACCAGCTCCGGGCCACCAAGGTTAGTTTAAATCGTAAATACTGCAGCCTGCGTTTTTCAGCATTAAAATTGACTAAATTGTTTTCGCCCCACTTTAAGATTGCTCTAATATCGTTGTTGCTTGAAGCTACTTATTGCTGCCTAAGATTCTGAGAACTTGCGGCTGTCGTTGGTTTGGCGGACTTAAATGTGGAAATAAGTGTGCGATCGTCCGCAAAGCTGTAGATTGGATTGACAGTGGTTCCTAGCAAATCGTTGATATATACCAAGAAAAGGGTGGGGGATAGAATGCATCCTTGAGAGACTCCAGCGTTAATGTTAAATTTGTCGGAGAGGTATCCATCGACGGCTACTTGGATTGTTTGTTGTTCAAGAAAACTTTTGATCCAATTCAATAATGAGTTTTGTATGCCGATTGAGGAGAGCTTGGTTAGTAGTCCCTCATGCCACACTATGTCAAATGCCTTGGAAATGTCAAGAACGACTGAGCGCGACTCGCCGTGCTTCTCCATGGACTCCGTCCACAAGTGTGTGACGTAGGCCAGAAGATCGCCGGTGGATCTAAGCTTTCGGAAGCCGTATTGATGATCGCTGATTAGTCCAGATGATTCCAGATATCTTAACACTTGTTGGTTGACTGCTTTCTCCATAATCTTCGATATTACTGGAACTAGTGCAATCGGGCGGTAATTTGAGGGCATCGTCTTCTTACCCTTTTTGGGTACAGCTTGCACTCGAGCAGTTTTCCAGGTTGTTGAAAATTGGCCCTGCTTATACGATGCCGTGAACAGTCTACATAAGGGAGGAGTCAATTTGCAGACGAATTGACTCGTTTTAGTATTAGGGCTGGAATTCCATCGGGTCCAGAAGCTTTGTTGGTGTCTATGCTTTAAGAATTTTATTTATAATTCGTTGGGGAAACGAAATTTCTCCCATCGATGAATTCACCCGTAGCAAATATGGCGGTGTTTTGCCTTGGGAGTGCAGAGTAGAATTGGACGCGAAGAGTTTACCCAGTAAGTTGGCTTTTTCCCTTGCTGTTACCGCGATAGAACCATCATCTGCTGTTAGGGGTGGTAAGGCCGACTTAGCAAATCCTTGACTAACGACTTTCGATACCGACCAGAAAGATCTTGTTCCATTTGGGCAGTTTAGCAGTTTGTTTTTGATCCTGTTGTTGTGACTCTCTTTGTATTCATCAATAATTCGCTTGCAGCTATTTCTGGAGGCTAAAAAGTTCCTCCGATTTTCGATGGAAGGATGTTGACGCCATTTGCGATATGCTGCGTTGTTAGTGTTTACTACCTTTTTGCAATTCAGGTTGAACCATTGCTTGTTGTTTAATCCGCATTTAGTAAAAAAAGGGATATAAGCTTCCATTCCTGCCAAGATCGTCTCTGTAATTTGGTTTGCACATTCTGAGATATTATTGGTTCTAAAGCAGACTTCTTTCCAAGGGAATGAGCAATAAAATTCCCGAAGATGGTTCCACTCTGCTGATTTATAGTGTCATACCTTCCGCGGCATCGGAGGATCCTGCGTTTTAACCTCCAGCTGGCAAGAGACTGTTATCAATTTGTGGTCCAATGTTCCTAGGGAGGCATGTACTGATAATGTGTACGAGTCAGGGTCTGAAGCCAAGACCAGATCTAGGAGACTCGCGAACTCACCGTCTCAATCGGGGATTCTGGTAGGTTCCTCCACAAGCTGCGTATGCCCGCATATGGTAGTAAATAGCTCAGCTTCTCGTTCTTCATCGTCGTTCTTTATCGTCGTTCTTGGTGCAGAAGCGCAGCCAGTTGATATTGTGAACGTTAAAATTACCTATGACGATGATTTCTGCGCTTGAGTAGTCAATTTGCAGATGGTTAATGCAATCAACCAGGTTCAAAAAGAGCCGTCTATATTAGGTGTCGCTTGGTGGTCTGTAGATACAGCAGATAAATTTCGTGGCACCACTGGCTATTATTTTGAATCACATAACGTCGAAGTCCGCAGGTTCAAGCGTTTCCTCCCGCTGGCAACTCAAATCGTTCTTGACAAATACTGCCAATCCAAAGTTTAGTCGAAATCGGGTGTGTAGATCGTATCCAGGATAAATGAGGTGAACATTTGTTGTTGAAGGTTTCACCTTTGTTTCTGCCAATGCCAGAATGTGAGGCTTATTTGATTGCAGGTGTTGGGTACTGCATTAATATTGGTGTTTAGGTCTCTGATGTTGCAGAAATTGATTTTTAGGCTTTTTGATCCGCCTGATGGACCCCCCGACCAGCCTCCGCCCGGAGATCCGAATGGGAGGCGAGTTCACCTCCGGAAAGTTTTGGTCGTGAGGGTGCCATCATGCATTTACTTTTCTTCTCCATTTCCCTTTTGGAAACCGGACACATCGACAGGGCGGCGAAACGTGAGTTCCATGGAACCACTTCACGCCGCCTAAGTCCTATGTGGTGGTATTGAACCGGGCGATGCAAGTGGACAATATCTACCACCAAATTGCCATGCAAATATTATTGCCATTGGGTTCTTCGAAGCGTCGTCAAACATAAAGGTTGGCTCAAGTTTTATCTTAATATCAACGTAGCTGTTTTTTAAATTTTTTTGTAAAAATATTTTTATGTGTATTATGTCACTAATTCCATTAATTTTTTTCAGTATTTCTCTGAGATCTTTATAGTTTTTAAGAAACCAGTCTTCGCCTAAAACCCTGACAATTTCGTATTGTTGGTAAATTTTGATATATGCTATGGGGCTCAACACCTCTTCAGTTTTTCGTAGATGTTTCTCAACTCGACCGAATACCCTGTCAGCAGGTAAATAGGAGTGGCCGCGAACTGGGAAATATATTACTATCTGTTTTATGTTTTTTGGGGATTTTTTATGTAGTCAGTATGTTAAGGCATGGATGACGTGTTGGTTTTTGTTTCGGCCTGCGCAGCCGTCCGCAAAAAGCCTAATTTGCGTCACCGAATCTTCAACATGTACTTTTTCTAAAAAGTCTATCAAAGCTGAAGAAATTTCTTGAGCACCTCTTGCAGCTTGTGTCTCGTTCCAGACATAAAAATGTGGGTTCAATTTTTCACAAGACTGAATTTTACTTTTAAGTCTAGCGCAATAGCTACAGGTATCGGAAGCGGGCGAGCCAAACCCTATATTAAACTTTGTCTCAAAAATATTTACGAAAAACGTTTGTTTTACTTCTTTTTGCAGAAAAATTCCGAAGTTTATGATCCCCTCTTCGTTTCTCTACGATCCCGATTCCAGATAAAATTCCGTGGGCAATTGTGTTTAGTCATCGCTGACCGACCCCAAACAACTTAGCAAAAAACTTGGAGCATACAGGTAGTCTTTGTTTTTCTGTAGATATCAAAAAATATTTAACTGCAACGCGAAGTGAATTGTTTTTTCTCACCTCACCACGAACTCGGCTGCGTTTTGGTTGAGCAACATGCATTAAAAAGGACAGTCTTTTATCTTGCTCCTTTCTGTCTGGTTTATAAAAAAAACTTTTCTCTTTGCTTTTGCTAGGATGCTTCTTAAAATACTGAGACAGTTAAATTTTCCTTCTCTGTGGAGGCAGGGTGGTTGAAAATTAAGCAACAAAGGGTCAGGGTCTTGATATCTATAAAAAATAAATATAGGTGTGAATATTTTTTATTGTAACAAACGACCAATACTTACCTCTTCTCATAATCCATTTCCTGTTTTGTCTTTTGTCGTTGCCTTTTCCTTGTCCCTTCATTATAGTTGCCCACAATAACACTGTTATCGAGGTTTTCCATTATAACGCACTTTAGCACCTACACTTTCTAGTTCCTAAATATTTTATTTAAAGAATGTAGCTGGACAATATACAACTGATCCACTGCAGAAACTTACTGAATTGCAGGTTATAACAAACAAAACTAACACAACACTAGCTTTATATATCAGCTGTTTTGTTTGAGACAGCGCCTTCTAGTGGCGAAATAACATAATGCGTTTTGATTCGACTACATCTGTGGACAAAATGCATTTTGATGTGAATCCTATACTTTGCACGTCGATTACACAGTGACATAATGCCGTTTGAAACATTTCATTTTTACAAGATTGTAGAAAACAATAATTAATTTGCAAATCCGCTTCAAGCTCAATTTTGTCCAATTTGGACAAAATGCGTTTTGAAAAGTTGCTCCTCATATATTGGAAGACAAAAAAGAGAAAGAACAAGAAGAAAATCATTGAATTAATAAATGAATAACTGTTATAAGTCATATTTCTATTTAATCAAGGCATTTTTAATTTTGTTAACTTTGGCAACGCCGCTTTTCTTTGTCATTGTTCACTTGCGAAATGCGATGCGAGAGAGAGAGGGTCTTCGTTGGTACGTTAGGAGTAAAATGCTGTATTGCTGCTTTCGCGGCAAAATGGCTGTAATTCTCCATATCACCTGTAAATAAAAATTTAATATCCACGAGTGGTGTATACTTCCCTCATATAAGATGGAAAAACCCCCACAATAACGAAACTGATAACTCCACATTATGGAACTGAAAACTCTTAATACAGCGTCGGATATTATATCACTCAGTGATATTTCTGTAAAAACGACTACATTCTAAAAATTTTTTTTTTCAAGATGTGTGAATTTCAATCTAAATTCCTACTTTCATCTGACGTTGGATTAAGATCTATAGTCATTTTTAGAAGTAAAATATGGGTACTTCTTGTATATATTTTATTGAATATTTCCTGAAATTTATGTCTGGAATAATAATGATTAAGTTGGTTGCTAAGAATGTATTATTTAAAATCGATCGAAGGATACGCGAAGATCTATTATAGTAAAGAATTCCAGGTAACATGACTAAAATATTATAGAATATGTCATTTATTTAGTCTTAATCTGAATCAGAAGAGAAAAAAAATAAGACGAACGGCTTCTAAGGGCTTTTAACGGTTATAATAAAAATGTTGAACAAAATTGCTGGTAGTATACATTGACATTTCCGATTTTTTTCCGAGTCATCTTCGTTAGTGATATTCCAGATTCACCAATTTGGGAGATACTCACACCTAACTTAAGAATAACCTAAAATAAAAAATATTATTTAAAAAAATTCTTACCAGTTATGTCTTCTTGATCCTTAGTTTCAGCAGGAAAATATTGATCATTATTAGTAGGAAAAATATATGACGAATATGAGGCAATGGCTTCTTCAACTTCATTTACAAAATTGGTCCAGTCCTTTGTAGATTCATCGCTTTGAACATCATTTAGAAAAATAATTACGTAGAATATAATTCTCTTTAACTTTGGCGAAAATGGTTTTAAAGTCATATTTAGTTTATATACTTAATAGGCACTACTAAATTGAATAGCACCAATTTGTTTTTTTAAATATCTGCGATTTGACTATCTTAAATGAATTTGATATTTATGAAATCATCCAATTTTGCATTTATAGATAAAAAACCTATTTCCCTATCCTTGCTAAAAAAATTATCATTTAGCCAACAATTTTTACATAAGATTATTTAAAAAGCTCTTTAAAAATAATTTTATTTAAATAAAAAATGAAAAAATTGTAGATTATATTCGGTGTATGTTTGGGTTTGTGATGGATTTTACGTTTTTTGCTTGTAAATTAGTAGAATCCGATAAGAAAATTCAATATTTTCTTTAAAATAGGATTGCACTCTAACGGAGGGTTTCACTTCCCTAATCACTATTTATCTTTAAAGTAGAACAGAGATAGGTTTAATTTGTGGGATGTCAAGAGTGGGGGTTCAGAGCAGCCATTGGGTAATTCGAGGATAGATGGCGCAAAAGGTGAGATGGCGCAATGGTTTTACAGCGCCGCCGCTAACGTTAAAGGGAATCGGCTGTGCTCTGAGGTACTTCAGTTCATATCAGGCATGCCACCGCACCGTTTGTGGTCATCGGTTAAATGTCTACTCAAATATCAATTTATACGTGATCCGTATAGTGCAAAAATATTTGTCAGAATTCCTTCTTTGTGCTAGTGAGCTTTAAATATAACAATAATTTGATTCACAATATCATGTCATGTAAGTAAAAACATTTAAGTTTTGTTATATAACCTCAAAATAGCGCATATTTCAAAACATGTTTAGTCTTTGAGGTGCGCCATCTCTCCTCTCACAACGAGGATAGATGGTTCACTTATTTTTGAGGTGAGATGGCTCATTAATATTATAAAAATATAATAATTATAATAATAATATTATTTTTTTCAGTATGCCCACCAAATACAAGCGTACTGGAAGTTGTTCCAGGGCTAGTTGGGCCGAACAACAGTTAGCCCACGCCATTCAAGCCGTTAATGAAAATAGAATGGGAGTTAATGAGGCTGCTCGTAATTTTGGGGGTACCGGCAACCACTCTACGAAGAAGAAAATTGGTAGACAATATAAAAAAGGTCCTCTTGGACCCTCCTCCACGTTAGATGAAGCTACTGAAAAAAAGTTGGCCACACATATCCTAAAACTTCAAAAAAATGGATTTTCTCCTACTCGAACTGATGTGCGAAGTATGGCTTTTAGATTGGCCGAACAGCTGGGTATTAAACATAATTTTAGTAAGGAATAGAGATTAGATGGTTATCCGTGGCTGCAGTTATTTCTGCAGAGAAACCCAAGGCTGTCAGTGAGAAAAGCAGAAGGGGTCTCCATTAATTGATCCTTGGGTATGAACAAAAAAGATGTTGAGACTTACTTTCAGCTGCTAGAAAATACTATGACCGAGAATGATCTTATGAATAAACCTGGACACATCTACAATATGGATGAGACGGGTTTACAATTTAATAATAGGCCGGGGCATGTTATTGTTAACACGTTCACTGCCAAGAAAAATTTGCTATTATGTCACTAGCGCCTGTTTTATACCTATCTTTAAATTTTTTGATTTGCTTATAACTCTATTATGATATCTAAAACATGTTTTAAATTTGAGTTAGTTAACCTAAACTGAGTTAACTTCTGAAAATAACTGGACTGCGAAGGTATTATACATCTTTATGGGTTAATTTTCTTAGACGATAGAATCGTAGATAAAAACTATGAACCCACTGATAATGAATCATCTGGAAGTTCCGATATAAATTCTACCAGCTCCCTATTTATCTGCTAATTCTGGCACAAATTCTCTATTACCAGGAAGTAGTGCTGCCTCCGTGCCTACACAAAACACAGATACAGAAGGCAATTTAGCTGATAATATGATATGGAGTAATTGATAGCTGATAGCACAGTTCCCTTACTTCAGTTTCGAGAAGCTGTCAAATATGAGTTATGTGAAGCCAGAATCCTTGAGAGAAACCAGATGTAGAGATTACTCCAAAAAGAAAACGCCAAAAGCATGAATAAACAAAAGTGACTATAAAAAAATGAAGACCTTGCAGTAAATGCTATAAAAAACTTAGAACCAAAAAAGAATGAAACGAAGCACGAAAACTCACTGGAGTACGTTTTTATTGTAAAGGCTGTGATGGTGAATCGTTTTTCTGCTTGGAATGATTCAATAAATTTCATAGATTTTTAAATCAAAATATGCAAAATAATAAGACCATCTCGAGTTTATCGTATTTAAAAAAACTTATATGTTCCAGCTATACTCGGGCGTTAACTCGGTCTATCATTAGCCCTAAACCAATATAAAATAAAACAGTTGACATAGGAATATTGAATATTTTGCTTGGTGCTATAGATCGCGTTAGCGAACGTGGCAAATATTCTTCTCAGTTTTATAAACCATAATGGCGAATAAAACTAATAAATTTTTGGTCTTATAGACCGAGTTGGCAGCGAACGTGTTAAGAAAGGATCTAAAAACATCGCAAGTATCAGCTCCGGTGAAAAGGGAGAAACCATTACGGTTATAGCCTGTTGTAATGCGGAAGGCGTTTTTCTTCCCCCAACCTGCGTCATGAAGGGAAAAAACAAAAAGCAAGAGTTCGAGGATGGGAAGCCTCCGGGATCCTTGGTTTATATGTCAGAAAGATCGGCCTATGTTAACAGTGACACATTTTTTCACTGGCTCAAAGATCAGTTCGTTCCGAGATAGCCGACAGGGACAGTTTTGTTACTGCTTGATGGTCATGCTTCACACTGCAATAATGTTGAGATGCTAGAATACTGTATTGAACACAACATCATACTGCATTGCTTGCGAAGTCATACGACGCAATTTTTACAACCACTAGATAGATGTTTTTTTAGATCGTTAAAATTAAACTACTGCTCAGCTTGTAGTTTATATATTAAAAATAATCCAGCACGAAAGCTCACTAGATTACAATTTGGAAAGTTACTTGCTGAAGGATGGAACAAGTCTGCAACTGTAAATAATGGAACTTCGGCATTCAAGGCTACGGGAATTATGCCATTTAATCCTTCTGCTATCCCAGATGACGCCTATTTGACTGAAAATAGTATCGTACTTGAGGCTCCCGATGCAGGTGAAAATAAAATTCCAGATGGTAGTTCTCAAAGTTTTACCAAAGCTTTATGTGATGATAATCAATAACCTTGCTGCAGTTGGCAGACTGAAGATGATTCTGTACCAGAAAACCAAAATGAATCGGTTACAGAAACTAATGCAAATACTCTCGTCAAAAGCACCCCTGGAAAAATGCTAGATATAATCTCACCCGTTCCAGTTGTTTCCGCTAACATTAATTCGGTTCGCAAAAGGAGCAAGCAGCTAGCGGAAATTTTAACTACAAAGACAAGAATTGGTATAAAAAAGAACAAAGCGTTTAAAAAGACACAGAAAGAAATAAAAACCAGTTTTGAAGAAGCCAAAAGTGACCAAAAAGAAAATTGAGAAAGCTGCCAAAAGCGACTCATCCTCAGACGAAGATCTAGAGCCACTGACATTGGATGACTCTTCAGATGATATGGACGACGATGACCAAGCTTGCACCGGTGGTGGCGAAATATATTCCCGAACCACAAAATCTGACGACTGGGTTAATTGCTTGCGTTGCTCCAAATGGTTTCACGATTCCTGCTCCAAGTTTGTGAACTTTTGCCACGACTGTGGTGTGGTTGTATGCAAAACAAAGTGACATTTTGGCCAAAACACCTTTTTTTTCGTTGCGCCATCTCACCTTAGCACCGTAGGGGAAATGGTTTTTGTAAACTATTTTTATTTTTTTTGTGAAGTATAAGTTTTATTTTTTAATGCATTTAATTGCTTAACACATATTTCTAAACTCAATTAAGATTCGTTAAAAAAATGAACAGTAATTCTAATTCAACATATAGAAATGTTACCATGACATTTTAAAACCTGGGCCATCTATCCTCGAATTACCCTTTATATTGGTCTAATATTTAAACTGCCATTGCCATTCTTAAATTTGCAAGTATTATTAATTTTGAGCGTTTACAATGAGTGAGAGTCAAGAGCATGAAAGTTCAGGGTTGTTACGTTTTTACTATTATATTATATTTAATTTGTTGCTTTTAAATAAATTTTTTATTAACTTATTTTGTCAACGGGTTTAACCAAATATTCCAAGAAAAATGTACAAGAAATTGGTAAATGCTGCAAGAATATTGATCAACCTCACCAATAAACTTAACAGTTCTTGCTAAAAAGGAATTATGACCATAATTCGTACCATTTATAGAACAGTAGAATGAAAGTAGCTGAAAACCTATGATTTACCCTGTCAAAGGCCTTGAAGAAGTCTATGCTCAAATACTTAACACCTCTTTTTCAAGGACTCCAAATTGCTGACACACCTTTTAAATAAATCAAGCATTTGAAAAGATTTAGTTACTACATTTGAAATATGTGAAATGAAGCTCAGATTGCTCTCAAGTAAAACCTCTAGATCCCTGCTTTGATTAACAGATTCTAGTATGGTATCCTATGGGATAGGAGTAAGTTGAAGGTTCCCTACACTTATTAAAGCATATTGAATTAAATAACATTTCTCAGCATTTAAGTCCTTCCCATTTTCAAAGCACCAATTATTAAGTCTCACTACTAAAATAATAAAAATCTACGAATTTTTTTAAAATCATCAGCAACGAGGAAAAAAGAGCTGTAGTGAAAGCAGTTTAAGATATCATTTATACAGGGTCCGGCAGTCAAACAAGAAGAAAACAAACGTAAATCATCTTATTGTCAAAGAAATATTTTTTAATATTTTCTGTTACATAAATAAGAAGGTAAACAGTAGCCACTTAATCTACATTATAAAAAAAAATTATTTTTAAAAAACTATATCCGCCAAATGTCTTCAGTTGACTTTCGTGTATTTTTGGAGTCGATCCTAAAAGTTTTGCGTAACTCTTTGCAGCATATCGAAAAGTATTGCTGCAATCTCGTTACAAATGTGTTGTTTAATGATTGTGTTTTTTCACGAATAACACCAAGGAAGAAAAGTATAAGGAGGGAAGGTTGAGTATTTTTAGTTGGCTGAAGTAAGGTCTACAGGAAGTTCTATAGGTCAGGCCCAATAAACAATGAATGATACGCTTTTGCATTCTAAATATATCTAGAGCTCCTCTTGCTGATCCCCAGAAACAGATACCATATTGTATGATCGACTGTACCTGTCCGAAATGAAATAGGCGAAGAGATACCTCAGACACTATCACTGTCACCTTTTAAGTATAAAGTGGTGCTTCGTAGAGCAAACGAGGATTTTCGCCAGCCCAGTATCTGAATTTCTGTTTATTAACAAAACCGGATAGGAGGAAGTGCGCCTCTTCACTCATCCATAAGTTGGTTAGCATTTTCTTCCAGTCTGGGCAATACGCCAGGGCAGTTAGCAAAAATAGGAGAAGTTTTTGCAATCAAGCTGAATTTTTTAGAGATGCTAGTACTCATCAAGAGTACTTTATAAAAAAAAGTTACACCTTCTCGGAGGCTTGCTTTTTCCGCCATGTTAAATTAAAGATGGCGGCTGGTGCTATTATTAAAAAAATCGTAACTTTCTTATTTATTACCAGATTTTCGTCAAGTAAAAAACATTATCTTTATTTTTAACTAGAGAATAAGACAAAAATGCAAAACTACTTTGACAGGTCATATTTCTGCCAAAATAAGGAAATAAAAAAATCGAAAAGCTTTTCTTCAACTTTTAGCCAACCGTACTCTTTACCAAAGAAAGTTAAAATATGTGGAGTCTTTTATGCGTTTTTGTTTTAATTTTAAAACAGTTGCCAAATTTATGATAGGTACTTTAGGAGATAGAGTTAAAAAGCGCTTACAAATACAAAAAAAAAAAAAATAATAAAACTTATGCAGGATGTAACTTTACTTCTTGTTTGATTTATGTACCAAAACTATTTTGTAACAAATACACTAAAAACAAAAATATGTTTATAACAAAAACAGTTTGGTTTTAACTTATAAAAGAAATATAAACATAAAAAAATTAAAAAAAACATTGTTATTCTTAATAATAAGGAACATTAAATTATATTGGTACCTAGATATTCTTTTTTAAGCCAAAAAATTACAAACGAAGCTTTTAATAGCTTTCAACTAAAAATAATATATAACTATTTATCGTTAAAAGCTATAATGACTTATTTAGTTACATTTTACTTAAACTTCATCATCTATTTCCACTTCATCCATCAATTCTGGGTGCATTCATACAAGCTAAATTGCATTTTTTACATAAAATGCCGCATTTTCGATTATACGAAGCACAAATACAGTTTCCTGTGCATAGATCTTTGCATTTGCAAAAAAAAGTAGCCATTAGGTGTTTGGGCCCCAGGGGTTTTGTGTATGTTACTGGGAAAAGCTCATTGCCATTGGAAAACCACCCCCACTCAAGTGGGTCCAACTTGTTTCCTCTCCAGCTTTGTAACTGTAAATACACTCTAAATACATGTTGCTTACAGGAGTCTTCTGTGGGAGGAAGATTTGCCAAATCAAAATTAGATCCTAAACCTTGTGTAGAGGTGATTTGTTTATAGCAATGAAGTCTTGACTGATTAAGATTTTCACAGTTTTGGACGGGAAAAAATGTTAATATAAGTTTTTGTTTAACTTCACTCAGGACAGCCTGATTCATATAAAGGGCATTAAAACTTTTGATAAAATCATACATTTCAGGATTATTTTTTAATACGTCAAATATTCTTTTTTTGCCCATTTTATATGGATACGAGGTAGTATCACATCCTGTAAATGCATGAATGAATAAAAGATTTTCACGGATCTGTTCTGAGAGCAAAATTTGAATTTTAAAAATATTTAGAAATTTATCAAGAGCTTTACTCGTGCTGGGTGCCCAAACATATAGCTGGTGGTTAGGCTTATTTGCTAAGGAAATTAAAATTACAATTAGACCTGTATCATTACCAAAGACTACTACATCTTGCGATTGACATTCTGTTATTGTGGTTAAAGCAACAACTCTGTCACAATCAGATTTCGTATGTGTGACTTTTACACCCTTTTCTTTCAACTTCTCGGCTAGGCAAGAAATACACCTTTCTTTGTTCGAAGAATTTGATAGGAAGTCTGCTTGCGAGAAGACCAGCGATGTGTTTTCCTGAAACTCAACCCTAGGCGTAATTTTTGATTGACGTCTACGATGTTCCTCGTCCTTGGTGGACTTTTCACTATAACCATCAAAAACTACCCAAGAGTTGAAACCAACATTTTCAATAACATAATGGCAATAGATTTTAAATATATCGCCAAATGTTACTAATTTGGGCCAGACAATTTTATGTAGTAAGCAACCACCATCAATGACTGAAAGTGGATTTTTTAGTGTGTCGGGTTTCTCAAATTTAAAATTATCTTTACAAAGATGGGAAATCAGAACAGACTTATTCCCTTTGCGGAGTTTTCCTTGGCTAAAGAAATACGGAGGATAGGTACTTAGTTCATGTTCGAAAAACGTCTTCAAATCACTTTCGTTTCTCTTATTGAGCAATACTCTATTAAAGAACTGTTGGGGATTTACGTCAACTGGATTTTATTACTTTGTATTTCGCTGTAGTTTTTTGCCACCTCAATTTTTGGAGAAAATTTTGAGCCTGTAAAATAAGATGATAAAAGAAAAGTGTACATTTTTTTTTAACTTTTTTTGACAGAAATGTAACCTGTTAAAATAGTTTTATATTTTTATTTCATTCTTTAGTGAGAAGCAAATATTAATATTTTTTACTTGACAAAAATCGGTTAATAAATAAGAAAGTTACGATATTTTAAAAAATAGTACCATCCGCCATCTTTAATTCAACATGGCGGAAAAAGCAAGCCTCCTAGAAGGCGTAACTTTTTTTTACAAAGTACTATTGATGGGTACTACCATCTGTGAAAAATTCAGCTTGATTGCAAAAACTTCTCCTAAAGGCCATTTTTTGAGCCCTGCATACAAGCATAGTGTCACAAAATCGGATAAGTTATTGATAATTACCGGGATTAAGAAATTGCACAACCTGTATTTTGTTAAGGTATTATTCAAGAGCTTTATGAAGAATCTTTCTTTACATTAACACATGCAGCGTGATGGATAGTTGATCTGCGTGGATTGCTTAACATTGGTTGACGAACACGTTCGATATTTTAACGAGTTCGAAGATTTTAACGCTTTCATATATTAACAAATTAATTAATATAGAAGTCAGGGTATAGAGCATATACTTGACACTTTCCTACAAAGGACAAAAAATTAACAAAAGAAAGGACATTCAACTCAGCAGGACACCCAGTAATGAAAGCAAATTGCCTCAATAATTGATCCTCTAAAGCAGGTGTACGGAGCTTAAAAATAAATCCTTTAAACATCTTTGGGACGGTACTAAGAATTCTTATTGGTCTATAGTTGTTAACTTGTAAATTTGCCATCACTTCTTCGGAACTGGTATTATAAAACTTGTCTTCTATTAGCTTAAAAATTCATCAGAGTTAACGGATTCTCCAAAAGGTCTAAGTACGTATCTCCATTTAAATTTCCCGGTAAGAAAAATGGTCCAATTATGTCATCACCAAAAATACCAATCTAAACGTTTAATTTTTGAGGGTGTTGAGTATGAACCTCATGGTAGATCCTTGGATTCGTGTCGGACCAGTACCGAAAATTATGACGATTGACAGTGCCATTGAGAAAAAATGAACATTCGTCTAAGAAGCAAACATTTAAAAGATAGTTGGGATTTTTTTTTATTTTTTTTTTATGGTAAACACAAGCACAAGAGGAAAGTCCTATGTCACTCTTGTAGTGGTGCACGAAAATATTTGTGGGCATTTATCTTGAATCACTGTAGGTTGTGTGCGTCGGGAAATATGTGAGGTGGAAGCCCGTTCCACAAAGAAGATGTTCTCCAGATGAATGAGTCCCGATACAGCGACGTCCTTGGGGTAGGCAGGTGGACTCGATGTTGATGAGCCGCAACTGCTAGACGCGTCCTTCTTGCCGGAACAGCCCTGGGTGGAATCAGGCCTGCCAGCTCAGAGGAGCACTTACCGTGATAATAACGGTAGAATAATCAGAGATCAGCCACCTTTCTCCTGTGCTCCAGAATATCCAGACTCTTTGTCAGTTCTGGTTTGTCGATAAGACGAATAGCTCTCTTCTGTATAGAATCCAGCAGGTTTAAACTATGCTTGGGTGCAGAGCTCCAGACATGCGAGCAATAATCGAGGAAAGGGCGTATTTGAGCCTTATAAAGAGTCAGTAGCTGTTCTGGTGTATACGGTTTTTTCGTTTTGAAAAGCACTCCGAGTTTTTTGGAAGCCGCCCTGGTGACCTCGGCAACGTGGTCATGCCAAGACACACTGTTGGTGACCTCGACTCCTAGAAGATGATTTCATTGGCAATGTTTTCCCTGCCATAACCAGCTCCGGGCCACCAAGGTCATCGTAAATACTGCAGCCTGCGTTTTTTTAGCGTTAAAATTGACCAAATTGTTATCGCCCCACTCCAAGATTGCTCTAATATCGTTGTTGGTTGAAGCTACTTGTTGCTGCCTAAGATTCTGAGAACTTGCGGTTGTCGTTGGTTTGGCGGACTTAAATGTGGAAATAAGTGTGCTATCGTCCGCAAAGCTGTAGATTGGATTGACAGTGGTTCCTAGCAAATCGTTGATATATACCAAGAAAAGGGTGGGGGATAGAATGCATCCTTGAGGGACTCCTGCGTTATTGTTAAATTTGTCGGAGAGGTATCCATCGACGGCTACTTGGATTGTTCGTTGTTCAAGAACACTTTTGATCCAATTCAATAATGAGTTTTGTATGCCGATTGAGGAGAGCTTGGTTAGTAGTCCCTCATGCCACACTCTGTCAAATGCCTTGGAAATGTCAAGAGCGACTGAGCGGGACTCGCCGTGCTTCTCTATGGTCTCCGTCCACAAGTGTGTGACGTAGGCCAGAAGATCGCCGGTGGATCTAAGCTTTCGGAAGCCGTATTGATGATCGCTGATGATTCCAGATATCTTAACAGTTGTTGGTTGACTGCTTTCTCCATAATCTTCGATATTACTGGAACTAGTGCAATCGGGCGGTAATTGGAGGGCATCGTCTTCTTACCCTTTTTGGGTACAGCTTGCACTCGAGCAGTTTTCCAGCTTCTTGGAAAGTGGCCCTGCTTATACGATGCCGTGAACAGTCTACATAAGGGAGGAGTCAATTCGTCTGCACAACGTTTTAGTATTAGGGCTGGAATTTCATCGGGTCCAATAGCTTTGTTGGTGTCTGCGCTTTTAAGAATTTTATTTATAATTCGTTGGGGAAACGAAATTTCTCCCATCGATGAATTCACCCTTGGCAAATATGGCGGTGTTTTGCCTTGCGAGTGCATAGAATTGGACGCGAAGAGTTTACCCAGTAAGTTGGTTTTTCCCTTGCTGTTACCGCGATAGAACCATCATCTGCTATTAGGGGTGGCAAGGCCGACTTAGCAAATCCTTCACTAACGGCTTTCGATACCGACCGGAAAGATCTTGTTCCATTTGGGCAGTTTAGCAGTTTGTCTTTGATCCTGTTGTTGTGACTCTCTTTGCATTCATCAATAATTCGCTTGCAGCTATTTCTGGAGGCTAAAAAGTTCCTCCGATTTTCGATGGAAGGATGTTGACGCCATTTGCGATATGCTGCGTTTTTAGTGTTTACTGCCTTTTTGCAATTCAGGTTGAACCATTGCTTGTTGTTTGATCCGCATTTAGTAGAAAAAGGGATATAAGCTTCCATTCCTGCCAAGATCGTCTCTGTAATTTGGTTTGCACATTCTGAGATGTTATTGGTTCTAAAGCAGACTTCTTTCCAAGGGAATGAGCGATAAAATTCCCGAAGATGGTTCCACTCTGCTGATTTATAGTGCCATAACTTCCGCGGCATCGGAGGATCCTGCGTTTTAACCTCCAACTGGCAAGAGACTGTTATCAATTTGTGGTCCAATGTTCCTAGGGGGGCATGTACTGATACTGTGTACGAGTCAGGGTCTGAAGCCAAGACCAGATCTAGAAGACTCGCGAACTCGCCGTCTCGATCGGGGATTCTGGTAGGTTCCTCCACAAGCTGCGTAAGCCCACATATGGTGGCAAATAGCTCAGCTTCTCGTCCTTCATCGTCGTTCTTGTTGCAGAAGCGCCGCCAGTTGATATTGTGAACGTTAAAATTACCCATGACGATGATTTCTGCGCTTGGGTAGTCAATTTGCAGATGGTTAATGCAATCAACCAGGTTCAAAAGGAGCCGTCTATATTGGGTGTCGCTTGGTGGTCTGTAGATACAGCAGATAAATTTCGTGGCACCACTGGCTATTATTTTGAACCACATGACGTCGAAGTCCGCAGGTTCAAGCATTTCCTCCCGCTGACAACTCAAGTCGTTCTTGACAAATACTGCCAATCCAAAGTTTAGTCGAAATCGGGTGTGTAGATCGTATCCAGGATAAATGAGGTGGACATTTGTTGTTGAAGGTTTCACCTTTGTTTCTGCCAATGCCAGAATGTGAGGCTTATTTGGTTGCAGGTGTTGGTGTACTGCATTAATATTGGTGTTTAAGCCTCTGATGTTGCAGAAATTGATTTTTAGGCTATCTGATCTGCCTGATGGACCCCCCCGACCAGCCTCCGCCCGGAGATCCGAATGGGAGGCGAGTTTACCTCCGGAAAGTTTTGGTGGTGAGGGTGCCATCATGCATTTACTTTTCTTCTCCATTTCCCCTTTGGAAACCGGACACATCGACATGGCGGCGAAACGTGAGTTCCATGGAACCACTTCACGCCGCCTAAGTCCTATGTGGTGGTATTGAATCGGGCGATGCAAGTGGACAACATCTACCACCAAAAGGATTGCTCTTTTAGTCGCCTTTTACGACAGGCAGAGCATACCGGAGGGCTATTCTACCCCGGTCCTCCCCGGGGAGATTATGGGATGGGATTATTTGAAGTTAGTTGGGACATTATTTCAAAAAAAAAACTGTAAACCGCGGTCGTTATCATCTTCTTTTAGTTAAAAAGAGGTTAAATTTTATATGGGTGCCATTTATTATGTTTTACAATTCTCTGTACAGTGGTCCGCGAGACTCCGGTTACATGAGAAAGTTTTCTGTTACTTAATATAGGGTTCATACTAACTTAACCGAGAACACCAACTTCTACTGCCTTATTATCATTAAATAAAATTGCCGTAAGTATTGCACATTGATTGTTTATAAAGTATAATTCCAAGTATATTTCACTCTCCCCGCAATAGAATAAACCATTTTTATCGAATCGAAAGAAAAGCACAGAAATAAATAATTCACATCAACTTGTTTTTTGAAGATAAAGTGGGATTGTTTACTGATTTTTGATAGTTTAAAAACAATTTTTTACTCACACACCTAAAATAGGAGAAAATGGATAACAGTGAGACACGGGGAACAGTAAGACATTCGAAATTGCTCCGGTTCTTTGTCCAGTCAAAAGATGTCACTACTTGTGTATCTTAGCTACATTAACAGTTACCGATTTCCTATCCGTCTGATTTTCATTCTTATTTGAATTAAATTTTGTCGCGTTCACGTGCCTTTCATGTGCAAAAAGTAAATATCAACAGGTAAGTTGAGACTTTTTTGTAAAATTAAGTTGAATATTTAGCAGTTTGTTAGTATTACCATAAAATTATGTGTAGATTAGCTAACAGAATAAGGCAGTTTAATAGAGCAAAAGAAATTTGAGGTTAGGGTTATGATGTTTTTTTAGCTTTAGCGACAATGGGTAACAGTGAGAGAGACCTGTCTTATTGTTACCCAGATATTATTAAAAAATATAGAACTCGCTTCTTTTTTTTAGAATTTTATAAAAAAAGTGTTCAGTATGCCGAGGAGTCCACCAAGGAAAACTAACTATGGAACATTTTCACAATTATCTCCCTCCTATTATGGTTTTTTCACGGGTTTACTTCAAAGAACGCATGATTGTTGGTGCTCCGCCTGGTACTTTAGGTCTGGTGTCTCCGTCTGGTTGGATTAATGTCGACTTGTTTTGTAGTACTTTTTAAGTAATGGAGCACTTTATTAAGCACATCTCTAGTTCGAAAGAAAATCCAAGTCTTTTACTTCATCATCTATCCATACAGGTTATCAATCTTGCTAAGGAAAATTACTCTCACGAGATGTG
>NW_026088607.1:0-25932 GCF_022605725.1 Anthonomus grandis grandis | reverse complement strand
ACACATCTCGTGAGAGTGGTATACTTAGTTTGATTTCGAAAAAAATCAATTTTTGGTGAAAAATTCGATACGGGGGGTATACCCGAAAAATGAAAAAACCCAAACTTTGAAGGTCGATATCTCGGCTTCTATGGGAGCTATCGGCAAAATTCCAACGGTTTTGTCTTAGTTTCGTCATTCTAAATCCAACGAGACCATCCGCAAGGTCGTAGCTCTTACGATAGCCGAGATATGGCATTTTTGATACCCATTTTTTGCCTCAAAAACGGACGTCGAAAACGACTTTTTCAGGATTTTCAAAGTGCTCTCATTCCCTTAGTTCTGCTCGGATCCTGTTATAACCCGGTGTTTTCGTAATCTAGGTGATCCAAATAAGTCGCTGGTATACTTAGTTTGATTTCGAAAAAAATCAATTTTTGGTGAAAAAATTTGATACGGGGGGGTATACCCGAAAAATAAAAAAACCCAAACTTTGAAGGTCGATATCTCGGCTTCTATGGGAGCTATCGGGAAAATTCCAACGGTTTTGTCTTAATTTCGTCATTCTGAATCCAACGAGACCATCCGCAAGGTCGTAGCTCTTACGATAGCCGAGATATGGCATTTTTGATGCCCATTTTTTGTCCTCAAAAACGGACGTCGAAAACGACTTTTTCAGGATTTTCAAAGTGCTCTCATTCCCTTAGTTCTGCTCGGATCCTGTTATAACCCGGTGTTTTCGTAATCTAGGTGATCCAAATAAGACGCTGGTATACTTAGTTTGATTTCGAAAAAAATCAATTTTTGGTGAAAAATTCGATACGGGGGGTATACCCGAAAAATGAAAAAACCCAAACTTTGAAGGTCGATATCTCGGCTTCTATGGGAGCTATCGGGAAAATTCCAACGGTTTTGTCTTAGTTTCGTCATTCTAAATCCAACGAGACCATCCGCAAGGTCGTAGCTCTTACGATAGCCGAGATATGGCATTTTTGATACCCATTTTTTGCCTCAAAAACGGACGTCGAAAACGACTTTTTCAGAATTTTCAAAGTGCTCTCATTCCCTTAGTTCTGCTCGGATCCTGTTATAACCCGGTGTTTTCGTAATCTAGGTGATCCAAATAAGTCGCTGGTATACTTAGTTTGATTTCGAAAAAAAATCAATTTTTGGTGAAAAAATTTGATACGGGGGGGTATACCCGAAAAATGAAAAAACCCAAACTTTGAAGGTCGATATCTCGGCTTCTATGGGAGCTATCGGGAAAATTCCAACGGTTTTGTCTTAATTTCGTCATTCTGAATCCAACGAGACCATCCGCAAGGTCGTAGCTCTTACGATAGCCGAGATATGGCATTTTTGATGCCCATTTTTGTCCTCAAAAACGGACGTCGAAAACGACTTTTTCAGGATTTTCAAAGTGCTCTCATTCCCTTAGTTCTGCTCGGATCCTGTTATAACCCGGTGTTTTCGTAATCTAGGTGATCCAAATAAGACGCTGGTATACTTAGTTTTGATTTCGAAAAAAATCATTTTTTGGTGAAAAATTCGATACGGGGGGGTATACCCGAAAAATGAAAAAACTTAAACTTTGAAGGTCGATATCTCGGCTTCTATGGGAGCTATCGGGAAAATTCCAACGGTTTTGTCTTAGTTTCGTCATTCTAAGTCCAACGAGACCATCCGCAAGGTCGTAGCTCTTACGATAGCCGAGATATGGCATTTTTGATACCTATTTTTTGCCTCAAAAACGGACGTCGAAAACGACTTTTTCAGGATTTTCAAAGTGCTCTCATTCCCTTAGTTCTGCTCGGATCCTGTTATAACCCGGTGTTTTCGTAATCTAGGTGATCCAAATAAGTCGCTGGTATACTTAGTTTGATTTCGACAAAAATCAATTTTTGGTGAAAAATTCGATACGGGGGGGTATACCCGAAAAATGAAAAAACCCAAATTTTGAAGGTCGATATCTCGGCTTCTATGGGAGCTATCGGGAAAATTCCAACGGTTTTGTCTAAGTTTCGTCATTCTAAATCCAACGAGACCATCCGCAAGGTCGTAGCTCTTACGATAGCCGAGATATGGCATTTTTGATACCCATTTTTTGCCTCAAAAACGGACGTCGAAAACGACTTTTTCAGGATTTTCAAAGTGCTCTCATTCCCTTAGTTCTGCTCGGATCCTGTTATAACCCGGTGTTTTCGTAATCTAGGTGATCCAAATAAGACGCTGGTATACTTAGTTTGATTTCGAAAAAAATCAATTTTTGGTGAAAAAATTTGATACGGGGGGGTATACCCGAAAAATGAAAAAACCCAAATTTTGAAGGTCGATATCTCGGCTTCTATGAGAGCTATCGGGAAAATTCCAACGGTTTTGTCTTAATTTCGTCATTCTGAATCCAACGAGACCATCCGCAAGGTCGTAGCTCTTACGATAGCCGAGATATGGCATTTTTAATGCCCATTTTTGTCCTCAAAAACGGACGTCGAAAACGACTTTTTCAGGATTTTCAAAGTGCTCTCATTCCCTTAGTTCTGCTCGGATCCTGTTATAACCTGGTGTTTTCGTAATCTAGGTGATCCAAATAGGACGCTGGTATACTTAGTTTGATTTCGACAAAAATCAATTTTTGGTGAAAAATTGTATACCCGAAAAATGAAAAAACCCAAATTTTGAAGGTCGATATCTCGGCTTCTATGGGAGCTATCGGGAAAATTCCAACGGTTTTGTCTAAGTTTCGTCATTCTAAATCCAACGAGACCATCCGCAAGGTCGTAGCTCTTACGATAGCCGAGATATGGCATTTTTGATACCCATTTTTTGCCTCAAAAACGGATGTCGAAAACGACTTTTTCAGGATTTTCAAAGTGCTCTCATTCCCTTAGTTCTGCTCGAATCCTGTTATAACCCGGTGTTTTCGTAATCTAGGTGATCCAAATAAGACGCTGGTATACTTAGTTTGATTTCGAAAAAAAACAATTTTTGGTGAAAAAAATTTGATACGGGGGGGGTATACCAGAAAAATGAAAAAATCCAAACTTTGAAGGTCGATATCTCGGCTTCTATGAGAGCTATCGGGAAAATTCTAACGGTTTTGTCTTAGTTTCGTCATTCTAAATCCAACGAGACCATCCGCAAGGTCGTAGCTCTTGCGATAGCCGAGATATGGCATTTTTGATACCCATTTTTTGCCTCAAAAACGGACGTCGAAAACGACTTTTTCAGGATTTTCAAAGTGCTCTCATTCCCTTAGTTCTGCTCGGATCCTGTTATAACCCGGTGTTTTCGTAATCTAGGTGATCCAAATAAGACGCTGGTATACTTAGTTTGATTTCGAAAAAAATCAAGTTTTGGTAAAAAAATTTGATACGGGGGGGTATACCCGAAAAATGAAAAAAACCAAACTTTGAAGGTCGATATCTCGGCTTCTATGGGAGCTATCGGGAAAATTTCAACGGTTTTGTCTTAATTTCGTCATTCTGAATCCAACAAGACCATCCGCAAGGTCGTAGCTTTTACGATAGCCGAGATATGGCATTTTTGATGCCCATTTTTGTCCTCAAAAACGGACGTCGAAAACGACTTTTTCAGGATTTTCAAAGTGCTCTCATTCCCTTAGTTCTGCTCGGATCCTGTTATAACCCGGTGTTTTCGTAATCTAGGTGATCCAAATAGGACGCTGGTATACTTAGCTTGATTTTGACAAAAATCAATTTTTGGTGAAAAATTCGATACGGGGGGGTATACCCGAAAAATGAAAAAACCCAAATTTTGAAGGTCGATATCTCGGCTTCTATGGGAGCTATCGGGAAAATTCCAACGGTTTTGTCTAAGTTTCGTCATTCTAAATCCAACGAGACCATCCGCAAGGTAGTAGCTCTTACGATAGCCGAGATATGGCATTTTTGATACCTATTTTTTGCCTCAAAAACGGACGTCGAAAACGACTTTTTCAGGATTTTCAAAGTGCTCTCATTCCCTTAGTTCTGCTCGGATCCTGTTATAACCCGGTGTTTTCGTAATCTAGGTGATCCAAATAAGACGCTGGTATACTTAGTTTGATTTCGAAAAAAATCATTTTTTGGTGAAAAATTCGATACGGGGGGGTATACCCGAAAAATGAAAAAACTTAAACTTTGAAGGTCGATATCTCGGCTTCTATGGGAGCTATCGGGAAAATTCCAACGGTTTTGTCTTAGTTTCGTCATTCTAAATCCAACGAGACCATCCGCAAGGTCGTAGCTCTTACGATAGCCGAGATATGGCATTTTTGATACCCATTTTTTGCCTCAAAAACGGACGTCGAAAACGACTTTTTCAGGATTTTCAAAGTGCTCTCATTCCCTTAGTTCTGCTCGGATCCTGTTATAACCCGGTGTTTTCGTAATCTAGGTGATCCAAATAGGACGCTGGTATACTTAGTTTGATTTCGACAAAAATCAATTTTTGGTGAAAAATTCGATACGGGGGGGTATACCCGAAAAATGAAAAAACCCAAATTTTGAAGGTCGATAT
This sequence comes from Anthonomus grandis grandis, assembly GCF_022605725.1. Lineage (NCBI taxonomy): Eukaryota > Metazoa > Arthropoda > Insecta > Coleoptera > Curculionidae > Anthonomus > Anthonomus grandis. Next base: position 21,435 of record NW_026088607.1, on the reverse strand, counting down.
CTCGGCTTCTATGGGAGCTATCGGGAAAATTCCAACGGTTTTGTCTAAGTTTCGTCATTCTAAATCCAACGAGACCATCCGCAAGGTCGTAGCTCTTACGATAGCCGAGATATGGCATTTTTGATACCCATTTTTTGCCTCAAAAACGGACGTCGAAAACGACTTTTTCAGGATTTTCAAAGTGCTCTCATTCCCTTAGTTCTGCTCGGATCCTGTTATAACCCGGTGTTTTCGTAATCTAGGTGATCCAAATAAGACGCTGGTATACTTAGTTTGATTTCGAAAAAAATCAATTTTTGGTGAAAAAATTTGATACGGGGGGGTATACCCGAAAAATGAAAAAACCCAAATTTTGAAGGTCGATATCTCGGCTTCTATGAGAGCTATCGGGAAAATTCCAATGGTTTTGTCTTAATTTCGTCATTCTGAATCCAACGAGACCATCCGCAAGGTCGTAGCTCTTACGATAGCCGAGATATGGCATTTTTGATGCCCATTTTTGTCCTCAAAAACGGACGTCGAAAACGACTTTTTCAGGATTTTCAAAGTGCTCTCATTCCCTTAGTTCTGCTCGGATCCTGTTATAACCTGGTGTTTTCGTAATCTAGGTGATCCAAATAGGACGCTGGTATACTTAGTTTGATTTCGACAAAAATCAATTTTTGGTGAAAAATTGTATACCCGAAAAATGAAAAAACCCAAATTTTGAAGGTCGATATCTCGGCTTCTATGGGAGCTATCGGGAAAATTCCAACGGTTTTGTCTAAGTTTCGTCATTCTAAATCCAACAAGACCATCCGCAAGGTCGTAGCTCTTACGATAGCCGAGATATTGCATTTTTGATACCCATTTTTTGCCTCAAAAACGGACGTCGAAAACGACTTTTTCAGGATTTTCAAAGTGCTCTCATTCCCTTAGTTCTGCTCGGATCCTGTTATAACCCGGTGTTTTCGTAATCTAGGTGATCCAAATAAGACGCTGGTATACTTAGTTTGATTTCGACAAAAAACAATTTTTGGTGAAAAAATTTGATACGGGGGGGTATACCAGAAAAATGAAAAAATCCAAACTTTGAAGGTCGATATCTCGGCTTCTATGGGAGCTATCGGGAAAATTCTAACGGTTTTGTCTTAGTTTCGTCATTCTAAATCCAACAAGACCATCCGCAAGGTCGTAGCTCTTGCGATAGCCGAGATATGGCATTTTTGATACCCATTTTTTGCCTCAAAAACGGACGTCGAAAACGACTTTTTCAGGATTTTCAAAGTGCTCTCATTCCCTTAGTTCTGCTCGGATCCTGTTATAACCCGGTGTTTTCGTAATCTAGGTGATCCAAATAAGACGCTGGTATACTTAGTTTGATTTCGACAAAAAACAATTTTTGGTGAAAAAATTTGATACGGGGGGGTATACCAGAAAAATGAAAAAATCCAAACTTTGAAGGTCGATATCTCGGCTTCTATGGGAGCTATCGGGAAAATTCTAACGGTTTTGTCTTAGTTTCGTCATTCTAAATCCAACGAGACCATCCGCAAGGTCGTAGCTCTTGCGATAGCCGAGATATGGCATTTTTGATACCCATTTTTTGCCTCAAAAACGGACGTCGAAAACGACTTTTTCAGGATTTTCAAAGTGCTCTCATTCCCTTAGTTCTGCTCGGATCCTTTTATAACCCGGTGTTTTCGTAATCTAGGTGATCCAAATAAGACGCTGGTATACTTAGTTTGATTTCGAAAAAAATCAAGTTTTGGTAAAAAAATTTGATACGGGGGGGTATACCCGAAAAATGAAAAAAACCAAACTTTGAAGGTCGATATCTCGGCTTCTATGGGAGCTATCGGGAAAATTTCAACGGTTTTGTCTTAATTTCGTCATTCTGAATCCAACAAGACCATCCGCAAGGTCGTAGCTTTTACGATAGCCGAGATATGGCATTTTTGATGCCCATTTTTGTCCTCAAAAACGGACGTCGAAAACGACTTTTTCAGGATTTTCAAAGTGCTCTCATTCCCTTAGTTCTGCTCGGATCCTGTTATAACCCGGTGTTTTCGTAATCTAGGTGATCCAAATAGGACGCTGGTATACTTAGTTTGATTTCGACAAAAATCAATTTTTGGTGAAAAATTCGATACGGGGGGGTATACCCGAAAAATGAAAAAACCCAAATTTTGAAGGTCGATATCTCGGCTTCTATGGGAGCTATCGGGAAAATTCCAACGGTTTTGTCTTAATTTCGTCATTCTGAATCCAACGAGACCATCCGCAAGGTCGTAGCTCTTACGATAGCCGAGATATGGCATTTTTGATGCCCATTTTTGTCCTCAAAAACGGACGTCGAAAACGACTTTTTCAGGATTTTCAAAGTGCTCTCATTCCCTTAGTTCTGCTCGGATCCTGTTATAACCTGGTGTTTTCGTAATCTAGGTGATCCAAATAGGACGCTGGTATACTTAGTTTGATTTCGACAAAAATCAATTTTTGGTGAAAAATTGTATACCCGAAAAATGAAAAAACCCAAATTTTGAAGGTCGATATCTCGGCTTCTATGGGAGCTATCGGGAAAATTCCAACGGTTTTGTCTAAGTTTCGTCATTCTAAATCCAACAAGACCATCCGCAAGGTCGTAGCTCTTACGATAGCCGAGATATTGCATTTTTGATACCCATTTTTTGCCTCAAAAACGGACGTCGAAAACGACTTTTTCAGGATTTTCAAAGTGCTCTCATTCCCTTAGTTCTGCTCGGATCCTGTTATAACCCGGTGTTTTCGTAATCTAGGTGATCCAAATAAGACGCTGGTATACTTAGTTTGATTTCGACAAAAAACAATTTTTGGTGAAAAAATTTGATACGGGGGGGTATACCAGAAAAATGAAAAAATCCAAACTTTGAAGGTCGATATCTCGGCTTCTATGGGAGCTATCGGGAAAATTCTAACGGTTTTGTCTTAGTTTCGTCATTCTAAATCCAACAAGACCATCCGCAAGGTCGTAGCTCTTGCGATAGCCGAGATATGGCATTTTTGATACCCATTTTTTGCCTCAAAAACGGACGTCGAAAACGACTTTTTCAGGATTTTCAAAGTGCTCTCATTCCCTTAGTTCTGCTCGGATCCTGTTATAACCCGGTGTTTTCGTAATCTAGGTGATCCAAATAAGACGCTGGTATACTTAGTTTGATTTCGAAAAAAATCATTTTTTGGTGAAAAATTCGATACGGGCGGGTATACCCGAAAAATGAAAAAACTTAAACTTTGAAGGTCGATATCTCGGCTTCTATGGGAGCTATCGGGAAAATTCCAACGGTTTTGTCTTAGTTTCGTCATTCTAAATCCAACGAGACCATCCGCAAGGTCGTAGCTCTTACGATAGCCGAGATATGGCATTTTTGATACCCATTTTTTGCCTCAAAAACGGACGTCGAAAACGACTTTTTCAGGATTTTCAAAGTGCTCTCATTCCCTTAGTTCTGCTCGGATCCTGTTATAACCCGGTGTTTTCGTAATCTAGGTGATCCAAATAAGACGCTGGTATACTTAGTTTGATTTCGAAAAAAATCAAGTTTTGGTAAAAAAATTTGATACGGGGGGGTATACCCGAAAAATGAAAAAAACCAAACTTTGAAGGTCGATATCTCGGCTTCTATGAAAGCTATCGGGAAAATTTCAACGGTTTTGTCTTAATTTCGTCATTCTGAATCCAACGAGACCATCCGCAAGGTCGTAGCTTTTACGATAGCCGAGATATGGCATTTTTGATGCCCATTTTTGTCCTCAAAAACGGACGTCGAAAACGACTTTTTCAGGATTTTCAAAGTGCTCTCATTCCCTTAGTTCTGCTCGGATCCTGTTATAACCCGGTGTTTTCGTAATCTAGGTGATCCAAATAGGACGCTGGTATACTTAGTTTGATTTCGACAAAAATCAATTTTTGGTGAAAAATTCGATACGGGGGGGTATACCCGAAAAATGAAAAAACCGAAATTTTGAAGGTCGATATCTCGGCTTCTATGGGAGCTATCGGGAAAATTCCAACGGTTTTGTCTAAGTTTCGTCATTCTAAATCCAACGAGACCATCCGCAAGGTCGTAGCTCTTACGATAGCCGAGATATGGCATTTTTGATACCCATTTTTTGCCTCAAAAACGGACGTCGAAAACGACTTTTTCAGGATTTTCAAAGTGCTCTCATTCCCTTAGTTCTGCTCGGATCCTGTTATAACCCGGTGTTTTCGTAATCTAGGTGATCCAAATAAGACGCTGGTATACTTAGTTTGATTTCGAAAAAAATCAATTTTTGGTGAAAAATTCGATACGGGGGGGGTATACCCGAAAAATGAAAAAACCCAAACTTTGAAGGTCGATATCTCGGCTTCTATGGGAGCTATCGGGAAAATTCCAACGGTTTTGTCTTAGTTTCGTCATTCGAAATCCAACGAGACCATCCGCAAGGTTGTAGCTCTGACGATAGCCGAGATATGGCATTTTTGATACCCATTTTTTGCCTCAAAAACGGACGTCGAAAACGACTTTTTCAGGATTTTCAAAGTGCTCTCATTCCCTTAGTTCTGCTCGGATCCTGTTATAACCCGGTGTTTTCGTAATCTAGGTGATCCAAATAAGTCGCTGGTATACTTAGTTTGATTTCGAAAAAAATCAATTTTTGGTGAAAAAATTTGATACGGGGGGGTATACCCGAAAAATAAAAAAACCCAAACTTTGAAGGTCGATATCTCGGCTTCTATGGGAGCTATCGGGAAAATTCCAACGGTTTTGTCTTAATTTCGTCATTCTGAATCCAACGAGACCATCCGCAAGGTCGTAGCTCTTACGATAGCCGAGATATGGCATTTTTAATGCCCATTTTTGTCCTCAAAAACGGACGTCGAAAACGACTTTTTCAGGATTTTCAAAGTGCTCTCATTCCCTTAGTTCTGCTCGGATCCTGTTATAACCTGGTGTTTTCGTAATCTAGGTGATCCAAATAGGACGCTGGTATACTTAGTTTGATTTCGACAAAAATCAATTTTTGGTGAAAAATTGTATACCCGAAAAATGAAAAAACCCAAATTTTGAAGGTCGATATCTCGGCTTCTATGGGAGCTATCGGGAAAATTCCAACGGTTTTGTCTAAGTTTCGTCATTCTAAATCCAACGAGACCATCCGCAAGGTCGTAGCTCTTACGATAGCCGAGATATGGCATTTTTGATACCCATTTTTTGCCTCAAAAACGGATGTCGAAAACGACTTTTTCAGGATTTTCAAAGTGCTCTCATTCCCTTAGTTCTGCTCGAATCCTGTTATAACCCGGTGTTTTCGTAATCTAGGTGATCCAAATAAGACGCTGGTATACTTAGTTTGATTTCGAAAAAAAACAATTTTTGGTGAAAAAAATTTGATACGGGGGGGTATACCAGAAAAATGAAAAAATCCAAACTTTGAAGGTCGATATCTCGGCTTCTATGGGAGCTATCGGGAAAATTCTAACGGTTTTGTCTTAGTTTCGTCATTCTAAATCCAACGAGACCATCCGCAAGGTCGTAGCTCTTGCGATAGCCGAGATATGGCATTTTTGATACCCATTTTTTGCCTCAAAAACGGACGTCGAAAACGACTTTTTCAGGATTTTCAAAGTGCTCTCATTCCCTTAGTTCTGCTCGGATCCTGTTATAACCCGGTGTTTTCGTAATCTAGGTGATCCAAATAAGACGCTGGTATACTTAGTTTGATTTCGAAAAAAATCAAGTTTTGGTAAAAAAATTTGATACGGGGGGGTATACCCGAAAAATGAAAAAAACCAAACTTTGAAGGTCGATATCTCGGCTTCTATGGGAGCTATCGGGAAAATTTCAACGGTTTTGTCTTAATTTCGTCATTCTGAATCCAACAAGACCATCCGCAAGGTCGTAGCTTTTACGATAGCCGAGATATGGCATTTTTGATGCCCATTTTTGTCCTCAAAAACGGACGTCGAAAACGACTTTTTCAGGATTTTCAAAGTGCTCTCATTCCCTTAGTTCTGCTCGGATCCTGTTATAACCCGGTGTTTTCGTAATCTAGGTGATCCAAATAGGACGCTGGTATACTTAGTTTGATTTTGACAAAAATCAATTTTTGGTGAAAAATTCGATACGGGGGGGTATACCCGAAAAATGAAAAAACCCAAATTTTGAAGGTCGATATCTCGGCTTCTATGGGAGCTATCGGGAAAATTCCAACGGTTTTGTCTAAGTTTCGTCATTCTAAATCCAACGAGACCATCCGCAAGGTAGTAGCTCTTACGATAGCCGAGATATGGCATTTTTGATACCTATTTTTTGCCTCAAAAACGGACGTCGAAAACGACTTTTTCAGGATTTTCAAAGTGCTCTCATTCCCTTAGTTCTGCTCGGATCCTGTTATAACCCGGTGTTTTCGTAATCTAGGTGATCCAAATAAGACGCTGGTATACTTAGTTTGATTTCGAAAAAAATCATTTTTTGGTGAAAAATTCGATACGGGGGGGTATACCCGAAAAATGAAAAAACTTAAACTTTGAAGGTCGATATCTCGGCTTCTATGGGAGCTATCGGGAAAATTCCAACGGTTTTGTCTTAGTTTCGTCATTCTAAATCCAACGAGACCATCCGCAAGGTCGTAGCTCTTACGATAGCCGAGATATGGCATTTTTGATACCCATTTTTTGCCTCAAAAACGGACGTCGAAAACGACTTTTTCAGGATTTTCAAAGTGCTCTCATTCCCTTAGTTCTGCTCGGATCCTGTTATAACCCGGTGTTTTCGTAATCTAGGTGATCCAAATAGGACGCTGGTATACTTAGTTTGATTTCGACAAAAATCAATTTTTGGTGAAAAATTCGATACGGGGGGGTATACCCGAAAAATGAAAAAACCCAAATTTTGAAGGTCGATATCTCGGCTTCTATGAGAGCTATCGGGAAAATTCCAACGGTTTTGTCTTAATTTCGTCATTCTGAATCCAACGAGACCATCCGCAAGGTCGTAGCTCTTACGATAGCCGAGATATGGCATTTTTAATGCCCATTTTTGTCCTCAAAAACGGACGTCGAAAACGACTTTTTCAGGATTTTCAAAGTGCTCTCATTCCCTTAGTTCTGCTCGGATCCTGTTATAACCTGGTGTTTTCGTAATCTAGGTGATCCAAATAGGACGCTGGTATACTTAGTTTGATTTCGACAAAAATCAATTTTTGGTGAAAAATTGTATACCCGAAAAATGAAAAAACCCAAATTTTGAAGGTCGATATCTCGGCTTCTATGGGAGCTATCGGGAAAATTCCAACGGTTTTGTCTAAGTTTCGTCATTCTAAATCCAACGAGACCATCCGCAAGGTCGTAGCTCTTACGATAGCCGAGATATGGCATTTTTGATACCCATTTTTTGCCTCAAAAACGGATGTCGAAAACGACTTTTTCAGGATTTTCAAAGTGCTCTCATTCCCTTAGTTCTGCTCGAATCCTGTTATAACCCGGTGTTTTCGTAATCTAGGTGATCCAAATAAGACGCTGGTATACTTAGTTTGATTTCGAAAAAAAACAATTTTTGGTGAAAAAAATTTGATACGGGGGGGTATACCAGAAAAATGAAAAAATCCAAACTTTGAAGGTCGATATCTCGGCTTCTATGGGAGCTATCGGGAAAATTCTAACGGTTTTGTCTTAGTTTCGTCATTCTAAATCCAACGAGACCATCCGCAAGGTCGTAGCTCTTGCGATAGCCGAGATATGGCATTTTTGATACCCATTTTTTGCCTCAAAAACGGACGTCGAAAACGACTTTTTCAGGATTTTCAAAGTGCTCTCATTCCCTTAGTTCTGCTCGGATCCTGTTATAACCCGGTGTTTTCGTAATCTAGGTGATCCAAATAAGACGCTGGTATACTTAGTTTGATTTCGAAAAAAATCAAGTTTTGGTAAAAAAATTTGATACGGGGGGGTATACCCGAAAAATGAAAAAAACCAAACTTTGAAGGTCGATATCTCGGCTTCTATGGGAGCTATCGGGAAAATTTCAACGGTTTTGTCTTAATTTCGTCATTCTGAATCCAACAAGACCATCCGCAAGGTCGTAGCTTTTACGATAGCCGAGATATGGCATTTTTGATGCCCATTTTTGTCCTCAAAAACGGACGTCGAAAACGACTTTTTCAGGATTTTCAAAGTGCTCTCATTCCCTTAGTTCTGCTCGGATCCTGTTATAACCCGGTGTTTTCGTAATCTAGGTGATCCAAATAGGACGCTGGTATACTTAGTTTGATTTTGACAAAAATCAATTTTTGGTGAAAAATTCGATACGGGGGGGTATACCCGAAAAATGAAAAAACCCAAATTTTGAAGGTCGATATCTCGGCTTCTATGGGAGCTATCGGGAAAATTCCAACGGTTTTGTCTAAGTTTCGTCATTCTAAATCCAACGAGACCATCCGCAAGGTAGTAGCTCTTACGATAGCCGAGATATGGCATTTTTGATACCTATTTTTTGCCTCAAAAACGGACGTCGAAAACGACTTTTTCAGGATTTTCAAAGTGCTCTCATTCCCTTAGTTCTGCTCGGATCCTGTTATAACCCGGTGTTTTCGTAATCTAGGTGATCCAAATAAGACGCTGGTATACTTAGTTTGATTTTGACAAAAATCAATTTTTGGTGAAAAATTCGATACGGGGGGGTATACCCGAAAAATGAAAAAACCCAAATTTTGAAGGTCGATATCTCGGCTTCTATGGGAGCTATCGGGAAAATTCCAACGGTTTTGTCTTAATTTCGTCATTCTGAATCCAACGAGACCATCCGCAAGGTCGTAGCTCTTACGATAGCCGAGATATGGCATTTTTGATGCCCATTTTTGTCCTCAAAAACGGACGTCGAAAACGACTTTTTCAGGATTTTCAAAGTGCTCTCATTCCCTTAGTTCTGCTCGGATCCTGTTATAACCTGGTGTTTTCGTAATCTAGGTGATCCAAATAGGACGCTGGTATACTTAGTTTGATTTCGACAAAAATCAATTTTTGGTGAAAAATTGTATACCCGAAAAATGAAAAAACCCAAATTTTGAAGGTCGATATCTCGGCTTCTATGAGAGCTATCGGGAAAATTCCAACGGTTTTGTCTAAGTTTCGTCATTCTAAATCCAACGAGACCATCCGCAAGGTCGTAGCTCTTACGATAGCCGAGATATGGCATTTTTGATACCCATTTTTTGCCTCAAAAACGGACGTCGAAAACGACTTTTTCAGGATTTTCAAAGTGCTCTCATTCCCTTAGTTCTGCTCGGATCCTGTTATAACCCGGTGTTTTCGTAATCTAGGTGATCCAAATAAGACGCTGGTATACTTAGTTTGATTTCGACAAAAAACAATTTTTGGTGAAAAAATTTGATACGGGGGGGTATACCAGAAAAATGAAAAAATCCAAACTTTGAAGGTCGATATCTCGGCTTCTATGGGAGCTATCGGGAAAATTTCAACGGTTTTGTCTTAATTTCGTCATTCTGAATCCAACAAGACCATCCGCAAGGTCGTAGCTTTTACGATAGCCGAGATATGGCATTTTTGATGCCCATTTTTGTCCTCAAAAACGGACGTCGAAAACGACTTTTTCAGGATTTTCAAAGTGCTCTCATTCCCTTAGTTCTGCTCGGATCCTGTTATAACCCGGTGTTTTCGTAATCTAGGTGATCCAAATAGGACGCTGGTATACTTAGTTTGATTTCGACAAAAATCAATTTTTGGTGAAAAATTCGATACGGGGGGGTATACCCGAAAAATGAAAAAACCCAAATTTTGAAGGTCGATATCTCGGCTTCTATGGGAGCTATCGGGAAAATTCCAACGGTTTTGTCTTAATTTCGTCATTCTGAATCCAACGAGACCATCCGCAAGGTCGTAGCTCTTACGATAGCCGAGATATGGCATTTTTGATGCCCATTTTTGTCCTCAAAAACGGACGTCGAAAACGACTTTTTCAGGATTTTCAAAGTGCTCTCATTCCCTTAGTTCTGCTCGGATCCTGTTATAACCTGGTGTTTTCGTAATCTAGGTGATCCAAATAGGACGCTGGTATACTTAGTTTGATTTCGACAAAAATCAATTTTTGGTGAAAAATTGTATACCCGAAAAATGAAAAAACCCAAATTTTGAAGGTCGATATCTCGGCTTCTATGGGAGCTATCGGGAAAATTCCAACGGTTTTGTCTAAGTTTCGTCATTCTAAATCCAACAAGACCATCCGCAAGGTCGTAGCTCTTACGATAGCCGAGATATTGCATTTTTGATACCCATTTTTTGCCTCAAAAACGGACGTCGAAAACGACTTTTTCAGGATTTTCAAAGTGCTCTCATTCCCTTAGTTCTGCTCGGATCCTGTTATAACCCGGTGTTTTCGTAATCTAGGTGATCCAAATAAGACGCTGGTATACTTAGTTTGATTTCGACAAAAAACAATTTTTGGTGAAAAAATTTGATACGGGGGGGTATACCAGAAAAATGAAAAAATCCAAACTTTGAAGGTCGATATCTCGGCTTCTATGGGAGCTATCGGGAAAATTCTAACGGTTTTGTCTTAGTTTCGTCATTCTAAATCCAACAAGACCATCCGCAAGGTCGTAGCTCTTGCGATAGCCGAGATATGGCATTTTTGATACCCATTTTTTGCCTCAAAAACGGACGTCGAAAACGACTTTTTCAGGATTTTCAAAGTGCTCTCATTCCCTTAGTTCTGCTCGGATCCTGTTATAACCCGGTGTTTTCGTAATCTAGGTGATCCAAATAAGACGCTGGTATACTTAGTTTGATTTCGAAAAAAATCATTTTTTGGTGAAAAATTCGATACGGGCGGGTATACCCGAAAAATGAAAAAACTTAAACTTTGAAGGTCGATATCTCGGCTTCTATGGGAGCTATCGGGAAAATTCCAACGGTTTTGTCTTAGTTTCGTCATTCTAAATCCAACGAGACCATCCGCAAGGTCGTAGCTCTTACGATAGCCGAGATATGGCATTTTTGATACCCATTTTTTGCCTCAAAAACGGACGTCGAAAACGACTTTTTCAGGATTTTCAAAGTGCTCTCATTCCCTTAGTTCTGCTCGGATCCTGTTATAACCCGGTGTTTTCGTAATCTAGGTGATCCAAATAAGACGCTGGTATACTTAGTTTGATTTCGAAAAAAATCAAGTTTTGGTAAAAAAATTTGATACGGGGGGGTATACCCGAAAAATGAAAAAAACCAAACTTTGAAGGTCGATATCTCGGCTTCTATGAAAGCTATCGGGAAAATTTCAACGGTTTTGTCTTAATTTCGTCATTCTGAATCCAACGAGACCATCCGCAAGGTCGTAGCTTTTACGATAGCCGAGATATGGCATTTTTGATGCCCATTTTTGTCCTCAAAAACGGACGTCGAAAACGACTTTTTCAGGATTTTCAAAGTGCTCTCATTCCCTTAGTTCTGCTCGGATCCTGTTATAACCCGGTGTTTTCGTAATCTAGGTGATCCAAATAGGACGCTGGTATACTTAGTTTGATTTCGACAAAAATCAATTTTTGGTGAAAAATTCGATACGGGGGGGTATACCCGAAAAATGAAAAAACCCAAATTTTGAAGGTCGATATCTCGGCTTCTATGGGAGCTATCGGGAAAATTCCAACGGTTTTGTCTAAGTTTCGTCATTCTAAATCCAACGAGACCATCCGCAAGGTCGTAGCTCTTACGATAGCCGAGATATGGCATTTTTGATACCCATTTTTTGCCTCAAAAACGGACGTCGAAAACGACTTTTTCAGGATTTTCAAAGTGCTCTCATTCCCTTAGTTCTGCTCGGATCCTGTTATAACCCGGTGTTTTCGTAATCTAGGTGATCCAAATAAGTCGCTGGTATACTTAGTTTGATTTCGAAAAAAATCAATTTTTGGTGAAAAAATTTGATACGGGGGGGTATACCCGAAAAATAAAAAAACCCAAACTTTGAAGGTCGATATCTCGGCTTCTATGGGAGCTATCGGGAAAATTCCAACGGTTTTGTCTTAATTTCGTCATTCTGAATCCAACGAGACCATCCGCAAGGTCGTAGCTCTTACGATAGCCGAGATATGGCATTTTTGATGCCCATTTTTGTCCTCAAAAACGGACGTCGAAAACGACTTTTTCAGGATTTTCAAAGTGCTCTCATTCCCTTAGTTCTGCTCGGATCCTGTTATAACCCGGTGTTTTCGTAATCTAGGTGATCCAAATAAGTCGCTGGTATACTTAGTTTGATTTCGAAAAAAATCAATTTTTGGTGAAAAAATTTGATACGGGGGGGTATACCCGAAAAATAAAAAAACCCAAACTTTGAAGGTCGATATCTCGGCTTCTATGGGAGCTATCGGGAAAATTCCAACGGTTTTGTCTTAATTTCGTCATTCTGAATCCAACGAGACCATCCGCAAGGTCGTAGCTCTTACGATAGCCGAGATATGGCATTTTTGATGCCCATTTTTGTCCTCAAAAACGGACGTCGAAAACGACTTTTTCAGGATTTTCAAAGTGCTCTCATTCCCTTAGTTCTGCTCGGATCCTGTTATAACCCGGTGTTTTCGTAATCTAGGTGATCCAAATAAGACGCTGGTATACTTAGTTTGATTTCGAAAAAAATCAATTTTTGGTGAAAAATTCGATACGGGGGGTATACCCGAAAAATGAAAAAACCCAAACTTTGAAGGTCGATATCTCGGCTTCTATGGGAGCTATCGGCAAAATTCCAACGGTTTTGTCTTAGTTTCGTCATTCTAAATCCAACGAGACCATCCGCAAGGTCGTAGCTCTTACGATAGCCGAGATATGGCATTTTTGATACCCATTTTTTGCCTCAAAAACGGACGTCGAAAACGACTTTTTCAGGATTTTCAAAGTGCTCTCATTCCCTTAGTTCTGCTCGGATCCTGTTATAACCCGGTGTTTTCGTAATCTAGGTGATCCAAATAAGACGCTGGTATACTTAGTTTGATTTCGGAAAAAATCAAGTTTTGGTAAAAAAATTTGATACGGGGGGGTATACCCGAAAAATGAAAAAAACCAAACTTTGAAGGTCGATATCTCGGCTTCTATGGGAGCTATCGGGAAAATTTCAACGGTTTTGTCTTAATTTCGTCATTCTGAATCCAACGAGACCATCCGCAAGGTCGTAGCTTTTACGATAGCCGAGATATGGCATTTTTGATGCCCATTTTTGTCCTCAAAAACGGACGTCGAAAACGACTTTTTCAGGATTTTCAAAGTGCTCTCATTCCCTTAGTTCTGCTCGGATCCTGTTATAACCCGGTGTTTTCGTAATCTAGGTGATCCAAATAAGTCGCTGGTATACTTAGTTTGATTTCGAAAAAAATCAATTTTTGGTGAAAAAATTTGATACGGGGGGGTATACCCGAAAAATAAAAAAACCCAAACTTTGAAGGTCGATATCTCGGCTTCTATGGGAGCTATCGGGAAAATTCCAACGGTTTTGTCTTAATTTCGTCATTCTGAATCCAACGAGACCATCCGCAAGGTCGTAGCTCTTACGATAGCCGAGATATGGCATTTTTGATGCCCATTTTTGTCCTCAAAAACGGACGTCGAAAACGACTTTTTCAGGATTTTCAAAGTGCTCTCATTCCCTTAGTTCTGCTCGGATCCTGTTATAACCCGGTGTTTTCGTAATCTAGGTGATCCAAATAAGACGCTGGTATACTTAGTTTGATTTCGAAAAAAATCATTTTTTGGTGAAAAATTCGATACGGGGGGGTATACCCGAAAAATGAAAAAACTTAAACTTTGAAGGTCGATATCTCGGCTTCTATGGGAGCTATCGGGAAAATTCCAACGGTTTTGTCTTAGTTTCGTCATTCTAAATCCAACGAGACTATCCGCAAGGTCGTAGCTCTTACGATAGCCGAGATATGGCATTTTTGATACCCATTTTTTGCCTCAAAAACGGACGTCGAAAACGACTTTTTCAGGATTTTCAAAGTGCTCTCATTCCCTTAGTTCTGCTCGGATCCTGTTATAACCCGGTGTTTTCGTAATCTAGGTGATCCAAATAAGACGCTGGTATACTTAGTTTGATTTCGAAAAAAATCAATTTTTGGTGAAAAAATTTGATACGGGGGGGTATACCCGAAAAATGAAAAAACCCAAACTTTGAAGGTCGATATCTCGGCTTCTATGGGAGCTATCGGGAAAATTCCAACGGTTTTGTCTTAGTTTCGTCATTCTGAATCCAACGAGACCATCCGCAAGGTCGTAGCTCTTACGATAGCCGAGATATGACATTTTTGATGCCCATTTTTGGCCTCAAAAACGGACGTCGAAAACGACTTTTTCAGGATTTTCAAAGTGCTCTCATTCCCTTAGTTCTGCTCGGATCCTGTTATAACCCGGTGTTTTCGTAATCTAGGTGATCCAAATAAGACGCTGGTATACTTAGTTTGATTTCGAAAAAAATCATTTTTTGGTGAAAAATTCGATACGGGGGGGTATACCCGAAAAATGAAAAAACTTAAACTTTGAAGGTCGATATCTCGGCTTCTATGGGAGCTATCGGGAAAATTCCAACGGTTTTGTCTTAGTTTCGTCATTCTAAATCCAACGAGACTATCCGCAAGGTCGTAGCTCTTACGATAGCCGAGATATGGCATTTTTGATACCCATTTTTTGCCTCAAAAACGGACGTCGAAAACGACTTTTTCAGGATTTTCAAAGTGCTCTCATTCCCTTAGTTCTGCTCGGATCCTGTTATAACCCGGTGTTTTCGTAATCTAGGTGATCCAAATAAGACGCTGGTATACTTAGTTTGATTTCGAAAAAAATCAATTTTTGGTGAAAAAATTTGATACGGGGGGGTATACCCGAAAAATGAAAAAACCCAAACTTTGAAGGTCGATATCTCGGCTTCTATGGGAGCTATCGGGAAAATTCCAACGGTTTTGTCTTAGTTTCGTCATTCTGAATCCAACGAGACCATCCGCAAGGTCGTAGCTCTTACAATAGCCGAGATATGACATTTTTGATGCCCATTTTTGGCCTCAAAAACGGACGTCGAAAACGACTTTTTCAGGATTTTCAAAGTGCTCTCATTCCCTTAGTTCTGCTCGGATCCTGTTATAACCCGGTGTTTTCGTAATCTAGGTGATCTAAATAAGACGCTGGTATACTTAGTTTGATTTCGAAAAAAATCAATTTTTGGTGAAAAAATTTGATACGGGGGGGTATACCCGAAAAATGAAAAAACCCAAATTTTTGAAGGTCGATATCTCGGCTTCTATGGGAGCTATCGGGAAAATTCCAACGGTTTTGTCTTAGTTTCGTCATTCTGAATCCAACGAGACCATCCGCAAGGTCGTAGCTCTTACGATAGCCGAGATATGGCATTTTTGATGCCCATTTTTGGCCTCAAAAACGGACGTCGAAAACGACTTTTTCAGGATTTTCAAAGTGCTCTCATTCCCTTAGTTCTGCTCGGATCCTGTTATAACCCGGTGTTTTCGTAATCTAGGTGATCCAAATAAGACGCTGGTATACTTAGTTTGATTTCGAAAAAAATCAATTTTTGGTGAAAAAATTTGATACGGGGGGGTATACCCGAAAAATGAAAAAACCCAAACTTTGAAGGTCGATATCTCGGCTTCTATGGGAGCTATCATGAAAATTCCAACGGTTTTGTCTTAGTTTCGTCATTCTGAATCCAACGAGACCATCCGCAAGGTCGTTGTAACGAAATTCGGGAACACACTTTTATTGTCAACGTCAAAAACACTAACCTAACTCGCTTTGACTGTCGTTTAATTGTTTCCAAGGTAAAAAACTGACTAAACAATTAAAACTGAATGATTTGTCACGAAGCGCGTCCTTTTTAAAACCCGATGGAACAGTTTCGAAATATTTAGAATTATCTTCATTGTTTTTGCCCAAAGAGACCAATAATTTTAGGAGAATACTGACAGTCAAAGCAAGCAAGTATACAAATTCTAGAAAATTAGAACTACAGGGATTTACAATAATATAACCTAAATTGGGGCCAAAATGGGGCTCTCAAACAAGATGAACTACCTAAAAACTAAACACTATAGATGAAAATAATAAACCAAACGTAAGTAGAACCCTAAAGAAACCCTACGAATCAACTTTAACTACACAATACTAATAAAATTGTACAAAAACTAGCAGAATAATTAACGTATTTACATTTTCATAATACTGCTCCCCTCTCAAGTTTGATCGTCTCGATCAAACATGGGACCACCTGAGTCATGATAGGGCGCTAGCCGGACGATGTTTACAATTTTCATCTTCGCTGTCGGATGTCGCTGGATACGGTACACCACGTCGTTGATTCTGGTGACCACATTGAATGGACCTTCCCAATCCTTCTGGAGCTTTGGTGACTTGCCCTTCGTCCTCCGTGGATTGTATAACCATACTTTATCCCCAGGATTAAAACCGGTAGAATTTGCCTTTATGTCATAACGTGATTTCATTCTGTTACTTTCTAGATGAAGTTTATCCCGTGCTTGTTCGTGAACAATTTGTAAACGCTCTTGTAAATGGTCGACGTACTCCTCCAGGGTTTCAGACTTATCGGGTCTTCCAGTAATAATGTCCAAAGGTAAACGAAGTTCATCACCGTAGACAACTTTTGCCGGGCTTTTTCCAGTTGACTTGTGGATAGAAGAACGATATGCCAATAGGAATGGTTGTATACAGGTATCCCAGTCGGTTTGCTTAGAGTTTACTACCATCCTTAAATAGGTTTCAAATGTGCGGTTAAATCTTTCAACCATTCCATCAGACTGAGGGTGTAGTGGGGTTGTACGGGTCTTATTGATTCCTAGCAACTGGCATACTTGTTGGAATATTTGTGACTCAAAGTTCCTTCCTTGGTCTGAATGTATCTCTCTGGATACACCAAATCGACAAATCCAGTTCTGGAACAGCACTTCAGCTACTGTCGTTGCTTCTTGGTTTGGAATCGGATAAACCTCGGGCCACTTACTAAAGTAATCCATAGCAACAAGAGCATATCGGTTTCCAGAGCTACTAGTAGGAAAGGGTCCTGCTACGTCTATGGCAATCCGTTCAAAAGGTGCACCAACAAGATACTGCATCATCTTTCCTCTTGTCCGGGTTTTTGGGCCCTTGCTTGACGAACACTGCTCACACTGTCGGCACCAGCGTTCAACATCCTGATGACTGTTCAGCCAGTAAAACCGTTCTCTCACTTTTGCCAAGGTCTTACTAACTCCAAAATGTCCTCCGCCGACACCGCCATGAACAGCTTCAAGGACTTCCGGAATACGTTTTCGAGGAAGAACTGTCAGATATGTCTTTTCTTTTCCATCTACGCTCTCCCAGACTCTTTTTAATAATCCATCTTTTATAACCAATGAATTCCATTGAGACCAATAAGCTTTAAGTTCTGGAGATTTGTCAGAAATGTCTTTCCATTCTGGTTTTGAAATTTCTCGAGATTTCAGTTCGTAAATAAGACCAAATACTGGGTCATCACACTGATCTTGGATTAAACTAGCTACATCCCACTCTTTAGAACTGTGAAGGCCAATACGATTACAAGTAAATATCTCTGGATGCTGTTTTGATTCCTTTTTAAAACAATGTTGACATGTTTCAATACAGGGTCTTCTCGATAAAGCATCGGCATTTTGGTGATATGCGCCTTTCCTATGTTCTATTGTAAAGTCATACTCTTGTAATCGTTGAAGCCACCTTGCTATTTGTCCTTCGGGGTTTTTAAACTGAAACAGCCATTTCAACGAAGCATGGTCGGTTCTAAGGATAAATCGTTGACCATACAAATATTTATGGAAATGTTCAATAGCTTTTACTGCTGACAATAGCTCTCGTCTAGTGACACAATAGTTTCTTTCTGGTTTTGATAATGTTTTACTGAAATAAGCTATCACTTGCTCACCATCTTCATATTTTTGTGATAGAACGGCCCCAATTCCAACATTACTCGCATCGGTATCCAAAATAAAAGTTTGTCCAGGAATCGGATATGTTAAAATTGGAGATGTGCATAGTGCTCTCTTTAACTGTTGAAATGCTTCTTCACAGTCTGTTGACCAACTAAATACCACTTTGTCCTCCGTGAGCTTATGTAGAGGCTTTGCAAGATTAGCGAAATTTCTTACAAATCTTCTGTAATAGGTACAAAGGCCCAGAAAGCTTCTTAACTGGTGTTTGTCAGTGGGTCGTGGCCATTTTTCGATCGCCTCTACTTTATCTGGATCAGTCTTGACACCTTTTTCTGATATTACATGGCCAAGGTATCGAACTTCTTTTTGAAATAAGCAACATTTTTTAGGACTTAGCTTCAGGTTGGCCTCTCGCAGTTTAACAAATACCTTTTGAATATTCTTCAAATGATCTTCAAATGTTTTCCCCAGTATGATAACGTCATCCAGATAAACTAAACATGATTCCCAAGTCATTCCACGTAAAACTGTGTCCATAAGTCTCTCAAAGGTAGCTGGAGCATTGCAGAGTCCAAAGGGCATTACTGTAAACTGCCAAAGTCCTGTTCCAGTCGAGAATGCGGTCTTTTCCTTATCTTCAGGGTGCATCTTTACCTGCCAGTATCCACTCTTTAGATCGAGTGTTGAGAACCATTGTGAACCTGATAGCGTGTCCAGGGTGTCGTCAATTCTTGGTAGGGGATAACTGTCTTTCTTGGTAATATCATTCAGTCGCCGATAGTCTACACAAAATCTAGTGGATCCATCCTTTTTCTTCACTAGCACAACTGGAGATGTCCAAGGACTCTGAGAAGGCTCTATCACTCCTTGTGTCCTCATTTCTTGAAGCATTGAGGAAACTTCTCCTTGTTTAGCTATCGGAATTCTTCGAGGTGCTTGTTTAATCGGAGTATTGTCTCCAGTGTTAATTCGATGCTGCACCAAATCAGTTCTTCCCAGGTCTTTATCGTGCAAGGAAAACACATCTTGATTTTCTTCAAGAAGACGTCGCAATTTACTACACTGGTCCATGGTTAAATTGGCAGAAGATTCTTCAAATAGGTTTTGTAAACATACAGGAAAAGGTCTGTTTAAATAACGACTTCTATCAGCATTTTTCATGACTGCCACTACTTCAGAGCATACGCCAATGTTCTCTCCTTGTTTCAGGTGTTGATCATATCCTTTTAAATTTACCATTCGAACCAAAATAGTAGATTTCTTCTGCGTAGTTAACGTCTTGGCTGGAAAAATTCCTTGACCATATAGTTTGCATTTTTCCATGGGCTCAATCAAAACAGTTTCTCCCTCTTTTCCTCCAGTTGTAGCATAAACCACCACCTCTGAATTTCCTGGTATAGTAACATCCTTGAATAACTTAACGACTCTGGTATTTACTTTATCTTCATATAGGTGGTGCATAAAAATCTCTTCATTTCTCGTCGTCAATATCCGGTTATATACATCCATTTTAAACTGCTGAGCATTCATAACATCTAATCCTAATATGACATCATCCATGATTTCTGCCACTAGTACTGGCTGTTGGAATGTTGTTAAGCCAATGGTGACTGTAGCTTCGTGCAATCCAAGAATCGGGATCCTTTTTCCATTTGCAGACTCCAGAATTAAATTGGGTGGTGCTGAGAGCCTACAGTGTGCTACGATGTTCGGCTTCACGATAGTATGACTTGATCCTGTATCCACTACCATCTCACATTCACGGCCGCATATTTTTCCCGGTACTACCAAGCTCTCTCCAGGATGTGGCAGCCGGTTTAGTCTTATACGTGGGGCTTGGTAGCACCCAGCCAGCTTGCGCCCCATAAAGCTGACTAGTTGAAGTTTTCCTGGTTCCTTGGATCTCTTAAAGGCTTGGGGCATTGACGTTTAAGGTGCCCCTCCTCATTGCAATTCCAGCATTGCAATGGTCTTTTAGGTTTCCTCGCTAATAATGATTCAAGCTTCTTTAGGCGGTCTTCGAGATCACTTTCCGAAGTTCTGATTTGTCTTATTCGTGTCTGCCTTCTAGTTGCTTGAAAAGCTGCCTCATACTCTAGTCCATGGGCCAAAGCTTCTGATATACTTTTATGATGAGCCATCCTTAGAGCGTGGTTAGTATCTGGATCTCGAACTCCGTCAATAAAACAATTTATAGAAATTTGTTCTCGGAACTCTGTTGGGGCTGAAGGGTAAGCCAGATTTACTAATCGAGCAACATCCGCCTCAAACTGTTGGAGTCCTTCCTCGGGTTGTTGTCTTCTAGATTTCAATTGAGCCTGGTACACTTGTTGTAGATGGGCTTCACCGTATCTCATCTCTAAGGTACGCACCAGTACGTCGAAATTGAGCTGATCCTCAGATGGCACCATTCTTAATATTTCTGTAGCTTCTCCTCTAAGGCTTAGCTTAAGATTGATTGCCTTTTCTTCGTTATCCCAGCGATTTCCCCTAGCAGCGGCCTCAAATTGGTTCAAATAGGTACTCCAAGCTTCTTTGCCGTCGAATTTTGGTGGCTTTACTTTCATCATTGTTTGCATTCCAGGATCGGGATGAAGAGGAGTCCGTTTTACTTTCATCTCTAGTTCTTGGATCTTTTTTTGTACTTGCCCCAATTCTTCTTCTACTGTTGCTTCAAAGTTAGTCATTAATTGTTTCTGATTCTTCTCCAGATCTTCTTTAAGTTGTAAAACTCGTTCCTCTTGTTTTCTGTCTCGTTCCTCCTGCTCCTTTTTAAGATTATTTTTTAAATTAAGTAAGTCATCTTTCATGGTTCGAATCAGGTCTTCATTTTCTTTCTTTAGGTCATCTTTCATGGTCCTTATCAGGTCTTCATTTTCCTTCTTCAGGTCAGATTTAATTGTCTTTAGTAAATCTTCCTGTTTCTTGTCTCGCTCTTCTTGTTTGCGGTCTCGTTCTTCTTGTTCTTCCTTCAGTTTACGGTCTCGTTCTTCTTGTTCTACCTTCTGTTTACGGTCTCGTTCTTCTTGTTCTTTCTTCTGTTTACGGTCTCGTTCTTCTTGTTTGCGGTCTCGTTCTTCTTGTTCTTCCTTCTGTTTACGGTCTCGTTGTTCTTGTTCTTCCTTCTGTTTACGGTCTCGTTCTTCTTGTTCTACTTTTTGCTCGTCAAACTTCCTTAATAGCAGCTCCATCAATTTCTCGGTCTCCATCTTGGCCTGACTTCTTGTTAAAGGCATCCACTAAAATGAGCTTCCAAATATCCTTTACTTCTGACACCAATTGTAACGAAATTCGGGAACACACTTTTATTGTCAACGTCAAAAACACTAACCTAACTCGCTTTGACTGTCGTTTAATTGTTTCCAAGGTAAAAAACTGACTAAACAATTAAAACTGAATGATTTGTCACGAAGCGCGTCCTTTTTAAAACCCGATGGAACAGTTTCGAAATATTTAGAATTATCTTCATTG
>NW_026088606.1:0-25967 GCF_022605725.1 Anthonomus grandis grandis | reverse complement strand
ACACATCTCGTGAGAGTAATGTCCCCGTGATTTCACTACAAATACATTTATCCATGTTCCACACATTAAGAAATATACAAATTAAGTTGCATAGTCGCCCTTGGGAGGGTTACTACCCCCGAATTCAACTCGAAATTCTTATTTGAATTAAAAAATAGTGTTTTAATGTTTTAAAAAAACTATTCTGCTTTTATACAAGAAAACCTACACAGTGATGTAGAAAACAACGAAAATGCCATTAAAAGTAATTTTATTTAAAAAATAAACAATTTTTTGGAGGAACCACAAATCAACAAATGTCCCCATGATTTGACAACATATGTGCCTATCCCTGTCTTAGGCATTAAAATACAAAACAAGTTGCATAGTGACCCTTGGAAGATTCGATACGTCCAAATTCGACTCGAGTCAGTAATATTTAATTTATATAAAAAAAAAACATTATTTCGGTTTTAATAGTTAATATTAACACAGTGGTGCAAAAAACAGCATAAATCCCATTAAAATTAATTTTGTTGAATAATAAAGAATGTGTTTGAACAACCACAGATCAACAAATGTCCCCGTGATTTGACAGCATATATGCTCATCCCTGTCCAATACAAGTTGCATAGTGACCCTTGGAAATTTATGACTGTAGGCGAACTAGAAGAGAGAATCCTACTTTAAAGATGTTTAAATTTCCTTATAAAAATCCAAGTATTTGCGAACGTTGGATTTTAAATTGCGGTAAGTCCTAGAGTTCTATAAACATACTCAACCTTAACAGTGCCTTAGTAAGTAAGTACAGGGTGTTCCATTTAAGAGGAAAAACGACATATTTTTTGACTCTCCCGGTATATTTAAAAAAATTGAAAATTCTTCATTTTGAAATTTGAAAATTGAATTCCATAAAAAACAAAAAAGACTGACGACATTGTTTTCTTATTACGATTTTCAAATTCTCCGAGTTAAAATATGTCGTTTGGCTATCTTCAATTTTGTAAATATACGGAAAAAGTAAAAAATATGCCGTTTTTCCTCTTAAATGGAACACCTTGTACCTAAAGTTCGTTTTATGGGTCTTTAACTGTGGCTCCTAGGAGAGCCAGGTATAAATACGTGTATTTTTACGCAAAGTTACACCTGAATACCTGTGAAATGAACATCACCTACAATCTATATCTATCTCAAGTTTTAATTGGGAACTATTCAGCAATGAAAATTACAGTTAACCAAAAACTATAATTTTCTGAATTTTAGGTAAATGAAAAATGTCTAAGGTGGTAAAACTATGAGGTGATGTACAAAGTTAATTTTTGAATACTGAAAATTAAATTTAAAGAATAAAAATATATAATACCGATTTAAATAGTCAAATTACAAAACAATAATTACTTTGAGATAAGACCTTAAAAATAGTACCATAACAAATAATAATAGTTATTTATTAGAGTAATATAGGCGTTTTAAAATTACTGCCTTCGCTAAAGCTCGTGTAGTAAACTTCATCATTTTACTGCCTCATCTGTAAAAGTCAATAAAGTAAACTTTTTGAGTGAAGGCGAAAAATATATTATTTTATTTTATTATACTGAATCTTCTAATCTTGACCAACTTTATAGTATACAAACTCAAAAATTAGCGAATCGTCGAATTTAGATCATCAGATTGACAAAAAATATAAGTTACGCTTTTCTTTTTAAATAGGTAGGTATTATATGATACCGATTTTGGGGAAGTTTGAGGATCGTTGATATAAATATTTTTGATAGAATTTCTCTTTTGCGCGCCATCGTTTTTTTTGTGCTCATGCAGTTTTGTATACTTAGTGTTGCCATTGCTAAGTGGGACACAGGAAAGCCCATGTTATTTTTTATAGGGATTGGCTTTCCTCTTTAACTTAGAGAAAAAAGTATTAAAATTTATTAAAGAGCACTAAAATCTACAGCCTATAAAATAGCACGTCACGCACAGACATTTTTTACTTATTTAAATAGCTTAAATCTCTACCACTTGTTACTTTGATAGTCAAAATACCTTTGACATATATATCAATTCACGCCAATTCTGTGAGCTTTATTAAGCTTTATAGCCAAAAATCTATATAAAAAATTATCTTTTTTTATTGCAATGTATTTACAGGTAACAACCAACATTTTTTTATCTTGACTAGTGGACCTTTAAATAAGTTTGTCATTTTATACATGACTACTGTATTGGTAGTAAATACAGTAGTTCAGTCCAAAAGATGTTTATTTTGTCCAAAAAATATTTTATTGAATATAAAGCGCAAGATTGTTTGAGTCTCAAAATAAAGAACAAAATTATTGCTCAAAAAGAGATTTCTACTTGGCTAGGAAGTAAGGAGGATTCTTGTTACTGACACAAACTTTTTTTAGTGCATCATTTGGTTATCACTAATATATTTAAATTTTGCAAATGGGACGAGCCTTTAAAAAAAGAACAAAAACAAAAACTAAAAATTTTAAAAAATAAGTAGTTTTTCGTACTATTTGTTATTATCAAGCTTTCTTCATTATACAGGGTGTCCCACGAACTGACGCGATCGAAATATCGAAAACAATTTTTTCAGTTGGTAACATGCTAAGGCTAATGGAGACATATGACTAAAATATGTTCATGACGATGGCATTTCTGGTTATACCATAAGTTGTTGCTAACTTCCTTATTTTAAAAGGCACGCTCTACACTTCATTTAATTTTTTGATTCTACGTTAAATTTGACTACGAAAAACATTCATGAATGAATGTTTTTTACTATTGAAGGATATTTCCAAACTTTGTGTTCTCAAGACGCATGCCAATTAGCCAAAATATTTAAAAAATATTCGTATTTGATTAAGAATGTTATTGCGCCTGTTAAAAATTTGACTCCAATTTATTTCAACACCCTGTACTAAATTTGGTACACTTATGTTTTAAGTGGTCCTGAACAATAATCCAGTACCATTTTTCAAAAATAAATATCGCTAATACTACTTCTCGATTTTTCGCACTTCAAACTTGAATACAGTAGGCCATTTCTGCTTTCTCTAAATGTCGAACTTGCCATTTTTGACCATCTATCCAACAAAAAAAAGCTTTTGAAAATTGGTCAAGAAACAAAAATTTTAGAGGGGTGGCTAACCTTTAAGTGGGACACACTGTTTAGACATAATTTAATATAAGCTAATGAGCATTAACTTCCTGTATAACCCTATCAAATTGCGAGATTTTATAATTTCTTGTTTTCGAAAACAATTCTTTTGTAAATGGTTTTCGACTATGTTCATCCAGGGACACGCTGTATTAAAAATGTGCATATTTTGTTTGCAATTTTTTTGTCAACCGCTCATTTTTTTAACTAGTTTGTGGATTTTTTAGGGAGAAAATTAAGAAAACAATACTCATTAATTGCATCAAAATTTATGTTTTTTTAAATCTGAGACACCCTGTATTCTCATATTTATGAAAAATCCTACAATTTGAGTTTGAACACTTAACTGTATCAATTATATAGCTGTAAATTAAAATAATTCGTATTTCTATTGTATTAGATTATATATACAGGGTGTACAGGTGTATTAGATTATATGTATGTGATGTACATATAAGTATAAGTATTAGAATAATTTTCTTTTTTTTCGTCTAAAAGTGTTAATTATTTGCGGATCCAAGATTTTAGTAATAAATGTTATAAAAATGTGAATATGTACTACCTACATGTATATAAAAATCCAATTTTAGAATAACTTAAGCAGGAAGTATAATATACATATACATATATTATGTAAGTACATACCTATATTAATAAAATTAGAAGTTTTTAAATTTTTGTTATAAAATATAGACAATTATGACCAAAATTCAACCCGGCATTTTGTCCTGTTTAATTAGCTTTAAACCATAACTTTAAGCTTTTTCATAAAAATAATATAGGTACTAGTAATGTTTCTTTGATTTTGTTATTTAAAATGTTTGTGAGAATTATTTTCTATTAAAACATATTCCTCCACTTTGTTCCTAATTAACTTCAAATGTTAACTTTAAAGATTAAGGCTTTATCAATAATAATTTTGCGATGCGGTACAAAGACAAATCAATGCAAAAAATGCCAAAAATTAAGTCTTTATAGATTTGGTCATAGAATCATTTTATTTTTCTAGGCACGTGCATTTTTTTTTTAATTTTAGCGTTTGAAATAATAATGGAGAAATTTTAATTTTAATGCGAACAAAACCAAAATGATGACTCAACAATTTTTTGCGATTTTTACAAATTTTTTCAATGCAATAATATGGTAGGTGTAAGATTTTATGTAGTTTTACAGAAGCAAATAATGCAGGCGACAAAACCTCAGTATATATTAAGGCCCAAGCAATTTTTCTTAGTGTATCTAAATAAATAAGGTAAAAAACATAGTCACAAGTTTCTAATAATAGGTTAAATTAATATGTTAAAAATAAACTAAAAATTAATTAAAACATACATTTTCTCAAAACTTAATTTTTGCGAATACCTCGTTCTGCCTTTATATGGCGCGGCGCGGCGGGAGAGAATTATTCACTAACAGATAAAATTTAAAATGTTATCAATAATGGCAACGTCGCTTCGATTCTTACACGGTTAGCGCATAAAATATTCTTATTTAAGGAAGCATTGATGTCTCCTTGTCGGTTCACAGCTTGCCATTTACGTGGGTTATTTATTCGTTAGTATAATTATCTTTGACTAAAGATTAATACAGCATAATAATTACAACAGCATAAATCCCATTAGAATTAATGTTATTAAGAAATAAACAATATTTTTGAACAGCCACAGATCAACAAACATCCCCGTGATTTCACAACATATATGTATGCCCGTCCTTATTGCACGCATCAAAAGAGATACAAATAAAGTTGCATAGAGGCCTTTGGAAGTGTGGGACGAATTCTACTCTTATTTTACTTTAATTTTTAAATATCGAGTGTCTTAATGTGTTAAAATACCTATTTTTTACTTTTATACATGAATATTAACACAGTGACGCAAAAAAACAACATAAATGTCATTGAAATTTATTTCTTTAAAAAAAATAAGTACTTTTGAACAACTACAGATCCACAAATGTCTCCGTGATTCCACAACATATAAGCCTATCCTTATTCCACACATTAAAAAAGATATAAATAAAGTTGCATAGTGGCCTTTGGAAGGGTCGTTATTTCGGAATTCTACTATTAATATTTTACTTTAATTATTAAATATCGAGTGTCTTAAAATATTAAAAAACTTAATTTTTACTTTTATACATGAATATTTACACAGTGACAAAAAACAACATAAATGCAATTAAAAATTAATTTTATTTAAAACACAAAATATTTTCGAACACCCGCAGATCAACAAATGTCCCTGTTACTTAACAGCATTTATACCCATCTCTTTTTCACACATTGAAAATACAAACCTTGTTGCATAGTGACCCTTGAAAATTTAGATACATCCAAATTCGACTTAAGTTAGTAATATTTAATTTCTGGTAAAAATTAGCGGGTGTCATACAAAAAAAAAACATTATTTCAGTTTTAATACTAAAGACTAATACAGCCTAGCATAATAATAAAAATAGCATACATAAATCCCATTAAAATTAATTTCATTAAAAAAAATATTTTTGAACAACCACAGATCAACAAACGCCCCCGTGGTTCGAGAGCATCCTTGTCCCACACATTGGAAGACATGCAAACTGACAATGACAAGTCGCATATTACTTGCACGTCCGAATTCGACTCAAATAATTAATAATGACACCGTTGAATAATCAATAAAAGGATTTCCTTAAAAAAAATGACTTAAAAACCGATAAAATTTCTTAGACAAGGGATGACTATTATAGTCTCCAAAATTTCCGGCCAATTTGGCGGGAAATTTAAATTTTTTTCAGCATACGTACATACAGCATCTTGGCGGGAAATTTGAATTCCTTCAATAGCAGCTGCATTTTATTTTAAAATATTCGTTTTCGAATTAATGTAAACATACAAATTTCGATATAACAGGATCAATCAATAAACAACATTGGGTTTCCCACTAATACCGATTATTTTCAAATTAAGTTTGTTTATGAGAGGGAATCATTTAAAATATATTAAATCTTACTTCGAGGAATTTCCGCAGTTTACAATGTCGACTTCTGGAATTTCAATTGAAAAAACGGAGGGTTAGATCGGGCGAGTGATCCGTAGTGGGTGCCAAATTCCCACGTTTAAATACGGTTTTAATATTGAACATATTGCACGAGTTTAACCAAAAAAAAAATGCGCAATTCCATTAGGAACGTTGCTAAATGGGAAAATAAAAAGCAAATAAACTTCGGGTATTATAAGTACGAAAACTATTTTTATACCCGAATCATTTCATGCAACTGGGAAAGTATGTACATCAGTCCAACGTCGAAACCTTTCGGATAACATTTGGGGAATCGGTAAACATTTGCATGTGTCGCAAAAAAAACGCGTGGGAATTTTTCTTTTAATATATTTGTTTATTTTTTTAGGTTGAAAATGTTACCCAGAACCCTCTTTCTTCTTCTCCTGTCCGTCTACTTCGCGGGACACTTACCATCAGCGCTTACCTGCAACGAAGCCGTATGCGGCAGCGTGGTAAGCAAATGTCTGCTTACCAAATCCTGTAATTGCGACTTTAATTTTGGCAATTGCACTTGCTGCAAGGAGTGTCTTAATTGCCTGGGCTACTTCTATGATGAGTGTTGCAGTTGTGTTGGTAAGTAGAATTGAAACAGAATGGTGGATTCAGAGGGGGCAGGTACAGCAGTTTTTGCGTTCAAGATATAAAAAATTAACTTTCACCCAGGATATTTTAGAAATTATTTGAGATACCTTTTTGAGGTTTTCACTCAAAGTTTAAGGGATTCGTTACGAATAATTTCTTATATGAAGGATTTTTGTAGCTCAAGAACTTTCTTAGTTAGAGTCAGATTTGGCATGCAAGAACTTTTAGAACTAGAAAATGTGATTTTTACAAAAATCGACTTCTACCTATAACAACTTAAAAAAAATTATTTAAGGTTTTTTATGAGGCTGTCACTGAAAAATAACACGTTTTTTAATAAAGAATTGTTGTGAATTAAGAACTTTCTAAGTTATACTCTGATTTATGAAGAATGAACCCAGACGAGGCTAAAATTGATTTGTTGAGAATTAAATCTATACATATTGAGACACTATTGAGTGATTTTTAGGGAATGTTTACTTTTTTATTTCGGAAGAGTCTAGAGGGATTCCTGAAGACGAATCTGATATACGAAACGTTGTTTTAAGTTCCAAAATTAATGAGGTACAGCACTTTTTGTTCAGCTATGTTTAATGGCATTTTTTTTCACAGAAATTCAACTTCTATCTATGATAACTCAAAAACTATTTGTGTGATTTTTATGAGGCTTCCACTCAAAAATAGTAGGTTTCCTAATAAAGAATTACATGTGTGAAGAATTATTGTGAGTTAAGAACTTTCTGAGTTATACTTTGATTTATAAAAGATGAACACAAAAGAAGCTAAAAGTGATTTTTTGAGAAATAAATCTATACATATTGAGACACTATTGAGTGATTTTTAGGGAATGTTTACTTTTTTATTCCGGAAGAGTCTAGAGGGATTCCTGAAGATGAATCTGATATAAAAAACGTTATTTTAAGTTCTAAAATGAATGAGTTACAGCACTTTTAGTTCAGCCATGTTTAATGCCATTTTTTTCACACAAATTCAACTTCTGTTCATTGTAACTCAAAAACTATTTGAGGGATTTTTATGAGGCTTTCACTCCAAAATAATACGTTTCCTAGTAAAGAATTTCATGTATGAAGAATTATTCTGAGTTTAGAACTTTCTGAGTTATACTCTGATTTATGAAGGATGTACCCAGGGAGGCTAAAATTGGCTTTTTGAGAATGAAATCTATATGGAGACACTTTTGAGTGATACTCACTCAATAATTTTTTAAGAAATTTTCGTTTTTTTTAAAGGAGAGTCTAATCAAATTCCTGAGGATAAATTTCATATACGAAACTTTGTTAAAAGTATCGAAATTATTGAGTTACAGCACTTTTGGTTCCACCATATTTAATGACAATTTAAAAAAACAAAAATCAATTTCTACTCACGATAATTCAAAAACTATTTGAGGGATTTTTATGAGGCTTTCACTCCAAAATAATACGTTTCCTAATAAAGAATTTCATGTATGAAGTATTATTCTGAGTTAAGAACTTTCTGAGTTATACTCTGATTTATGAAGGATGTACCTAGACGAGTCTAAAATTGGCTTTTTGAGAATTAAATCTATATTGAGACACTTTTGAGTGACACTCACTTAATAATTTTTTAAGAAATTTTTTATTTTTTTTGAGAAGAGTCTTATAGGATTCCTGAAGATGAATTTCATATACGAAATATAGCTATAAGTAGCAAAATTAGTAAGCTATAGCACTTTTGGTTCGAGCATAGCTGATGGCAATTTTTTTCAATAAAATCAATTTCTACTCACAATAACTCAATAATTATTTGAGGGATTTTTGTGAGGTTTTCACTCAAAAATAACATTGTTTCTAGTAAAAAAATTCATATATGAAGAATTATTGTGACTTAAGAATTTTCTGAGCTTTACTCTGATTAATGAAGTATGAACTCAAACGGGGCTAAAATTGTATTTTTGAGACTTAAATCTAAGATATTGCGTTACTATTGCGAGTCATACTTAATTATTTTTTAAGGAATTTTTTCCGGAGAGTCTAATGGGGTTCCTGAGGATGAATTTCATATACGAAACTTTGCTATAAGTATCAAAATTAATGAGCTACAGCGTTTTTGCTTCGACAATATTTGATGAAAATTTTTTTCAAAAAAAATCAATTTTTACTAACGATAACTCAAAAACTATTTGAGGGATTTTTATGAGGTTTTCACTACAAATTAATACGTTTCCTAGTTAAGAATTTGATGTATGAAGTATTATTCTGAGTTACACTCTGATTAATGAAGGATGGACCTAGGCGAGGCTCAAATTGGCTTTTTGAGAATTAAATCAATATTGAGACACTTTTGAGTGATGTTCACTCAATTATTTTTTAAAAAGATTTCGATTTCTTTTCAGGAGAGTCTGGTGGGATTCCTGAGGATGAATTCCACATATAAAACTTTATTTTAAGTGCAAAAATTAATATGTTATAGCACTTTTGATTCGACCATAGTTGATGGCAATTTTTTTCAAAAAAAATCAACTTCTACTCACGATAATCCAAAAACTATTTGAGGGATTTTCATGAGGTTTTCACTCGAAAATAACACGTTTCCTAATCAAGAATTTCATGTATGAAGTATTATTCTGAGTTAATAACTTTCTGAGTTATGCTCTGATTTATGAAGGATGTACCCAGACGAGGCTGAAATTGGCTTTTTGAGAATGAAATCTATATGGAGACACTTTTGAGTGATACTCACTCAATAATTATTGAAGAAATTTTTGATTTCTTTTGAGGAGAGTCTAATAGGATTCCCGAGGATAAATTTCATATACGAAACTTTGCTATAAGTCTGAAAATTAATGAGTTACAGCACTTTTGGTTCAGCCATGTTTAAAGGCAATTTTTTTCATAAAAGTCCCAACTTCCATCCACGATAACTCAAAAACTATTTTAGAGATTTTTATGAGGTTTTCACTTAAAAATAGCACGATTGTTGGCAGAGAAATTCATGTATAAAGAACTTTATGAAAGATAGACATAGAAGAGTATAAACTAAAGTTCCCTATCAAATAGTTACAAATCGATGCAAAATAAAACACCTGCTCCCAAGAACCGCATTATTCAAACACAAAAGCGCAATTAATATGTAAAACATTGCAAATTACTCCGCGATATTAACGATTTATACCCATAAAACCCACGGGCATCTCAGGTGTTCCGTTTTTTTTTTGTTTACGTAATCAATTGTTTTTTTTAAAGATATGTGTCCAAAACCGAACGTAACGAACAACCCCTTAAGCAAAAAATCCCACGTCGAAGACCTAGAGTCCATTCCTGGACTGTTTAACGCCCTCACAGAGGAGGACAACAACACTCACTCGCACGACAAATGGAAAAGCATCACTTACCCGGTGGACATCGATATCAGTCAATACGCCAATAAGAAGGAAATCAAATTGATGACTCGTAAGTTACATAAGTTCTCGCGGTACCGGTTCGATCCATGTTTTATTTAATGGTTTTAGAGCAGAATAACGAGCAGCAAGTGCTACCGGAAAAACCGAATCCGCACGTTTTCACGGTGAATTGCACGGTGGCATTTTGGGTGCAGTGCATGAGTTCCACCAAGTGCAAGAGCAGCTGTCGAGCGATGGGCGCGGCCAGCTACAGGTGGTTCCACGATGGCTGTTGCGAGTGCGTCGGCTATAAGTGTATTAACTATGGGATTAACGAGAGCAGGTGAGTGAAAGCAGAGAAAATGCTTTAAGACTATGCAAAGAAAATAATTTTTCGGAGCCTTTTCGGTCACAGTTCAAATAGGCCAAAAAAAAAACTATAAATACGGAACTAAGAGGAAAAAGTACGAATATGAAAGTTGAATATGAAAAATCTTCCAATGAAATTTGGCGCGCGGTCAGGCACTTCAAACAAAATAAAAACCTTTGCGACCTACCAACTAGTGTATGGGAAGTCTTCTATTTATCAATGAATAGCCCCAAAATTGAATTACAATATAACTTTTTTGATGCTAGACATCCACTTTTAGACCACGAAATTTCAGTTTTTGAAGTACAGGAAGCTTTAAACCGTTGCAAGAATGACAAAAGTCCGGGCGAAGACGGTGTTCAATATGAATTTTTTAAGGCTTTACCTTCCATCTGGATAACTTATTTAATTTCCCTTTCTAACAAAATAATGGAATACCGCGCCGTTCCACATAATTGGGGTCGCATTATCTTGACAATGCTCCATAAAAATGGCCCCGTTAATGATCCCAACAATTATCGCGGGATAGCTCTTGTCAATTATTGTATTGTGAAACTTTTCACAACGATAATTTTAAGGAGACTGGAGATATGGTCAGACGAGAACAATTTTATCCCTGAGTGTCAAAGTGGCTTTCGAAAGACCACAGGGTGCGCAGGCAACTTTTTTACACTAATGATGTCTGCTCAATTGCATCTGCGTCTTAGAGGGCGAAAAGTTTATGCACTTTTTCTGGATTTTAAAAGAAACTTTGACTCACTCTCATACGACCTAGTGTGGCAGAAACAAATATTTTTTTTTCAAAATCTAGTACGAATTTTGAAAAACGCTGAAATAGGTGTCCAATGAAATTGTCCAAAGAATATGTGTTCACATTTTTAAAACTATATCTGATCAATTTTTTGAGTTATGCACATTTTGTCGAATTTTTAGAATAAAAAATTATTTTTTTTTATAAAAATATTTTTTTTTTCAAAATCTAGTACGAATTTTGAAAAACGCTGAAATAGGTGTCTAATGAAATTATCCAAAGAATATGTGTACAAATTTTTAAAACTGTATCTGATCAATTTTTTGAGATATGCCCATCTTGTCGAATTTAAAAAAAAAAAAAAAAAAAATTTTTATAAAAATATTTTTTTTCTCAAAATTTAGTACGAATTTTAAAAAACGCTGAAATAGGTGTCTAATGAAATTATCCAAAGAATATGTGTACAAATTTTTGAAACTGTATCTGATCAATTTTTTGAGTTATGCACATTTTGTCGAATTTTTAGAATAAAAAATTATTTTTTTTTATAAAAATATTTTTTTTTTCAAAATCTAGTATGAATTTTAAAAAACGCTGAAATAGGTGTCTAATGAAATGGTCCAAAGAATATGTGTACAAATTTTTGAAACTGTATCTGATCGATTTTTTGAGTTAAGCACATTTTGTCGAATTTAAAAAAAAAAAATAATTTTTTTTTTATAAAAATATTTTTTTTCTCAAAACCTAGTACAAATTTTGAAAAACGCTGAAATAGGTGTGTAATGAAATTATCCAAAGAATATGTGTACAAATTTTTAAAACTATATCTGATCAATTTTTTGAGTTATGCACATTTTATCGAATTTTTAGAATAAAAAATTTATTTTTTTTATAAAAATATTTTTTTTCAAAATCTTGTACGAATTTTGAAAAACGCTGAAATAGGTGTCTAATAAAATTGTCCAAAGAATATGTGTACAAATTTTAAACACTGTATCTGATCAATTTTTTGAGTTATGCACATTTTGTCGAATTTTTAGAATAAAAAATTATTTTTTTTTATAAAAATATTTTTTTTTCAAAATCTAGTACGAATTTTGAAAAACGCTGAAATATGTGTCTAATGAAATTGTCCAAAGAATATGTGTACAAATTTTAAACACTGTATCTGATCAATTTTTTGAGTTATGCACATTTTGTCGAATTTTTAAAATAAAAAATTATTTTTTTTTATAAAAATATTTTTTTTTCAAAATCTAGTACGAATTTTGAAAAACGCTGAAATATGTGTCTAATGAAATTGTCCAAAGAATATGTGTACAAATTTTAAAAACTGTATCTGATCAATTTTTTGAGATATGCACATTTTGTCGAATTTTAAAAAAAAAATATTTTTTTTTTTATAAAAATATTCTTTTTTTCAAAATCTAGTACGAATTTTGAAAAACGCTGAAATAGGTGTGTAATGAAATTGTCCAAAGAATATGTGTACAAATTTTTAAAACTATATCTGATCAATTTTTTGAATTATGCACATTTTATCGAATTTTTAGAATAAAAAATTATTTTTTTTTATAAAAATTTTTTTTTTTCAAAATCTAGTACGAATTTTGAAAAACGCTGAAATAGGTGTCTAATGAAATTGTCCAAAGAATATGTGTACAAATTTTAAACACTGTATCTGATCAATTTGTTGAGTTATGCACATTTTGTCGAATTTTTAAAATAAAAAATTATTTTTTTTTATAAAAATATTTTTTTTTCAAAATCTAGTACGAATTTTGAAAAACGCTGAAATAGGTGTCTAATGAAATTGTCCAAAGAATATGTGTACAAATTTTAAAAACTGTATCTGATCAATTTGTTGAGTTATGCACATTTTGTCGAATTTTTAAAATAAAAAATTATTTTTTTTTATAAAAATATTTTTTTTTCAAAATCTAGTACGAATTTTGAAAAACGCTGAAATAGGTGTCTAATGAAATTGTCCAAAGAATATGTGTACAAATTTTAAAAACTGTATCTGATCAATTTTTTGAGTTATGCACATTTTGTCGAATTTTTAGAATAAAAAATTATTTTTTTTTATACAAATATTTTTTTTTCAAAATCTAGTACGAATTTTGAAAAACGCTGAAATAGGTGTCTAATAAAATTGTCCAAAGAATATGTGTACAAATTTTAAACACTGTATCTGATCAATTTTTTGAGTTATGCACATTTTGTCGAATTTTTAGAATAAAAAATTATTTTTTTTTATAAAAATATTTTTTTTCTCAAAATCTGGTACGAATTTTGAAAAACGCTGAAATAGGTGTCTAATGAAATTATCCAAAGAATATGTGTACAAATTTTAAAAACTGTATCTGATCAATTTTTTGAGTTATGCACATTTTGTCGAATTTTTAGAATAAAAAATTATTTTTTTTTATACAAATATTTTTTTTTCAAAATCTAGTACGAATTTTGAAAAACGCTGAAATAGGTGTCTAATAAAATTGTCCAAAGAATATGTGTACAAATTTTAAACACTGTATCTGATCAATTTTTTGAGTTATGCACATTTTGTCGAATTTTTAGAATAAAAAATTATTTTTTTTTATAAAAATATTTTTTTTTCAAAATCTAGTACGAATTTTGAAAAACGCTGAAATATGTGTCTAATGAAATTGTCCAAAGAATATGTGTACAAATTTTAAACACTGTATCTGATCAATTTTTTGAGTTATGCACATTTTGTCGAATTTTTAAAATAAAAAATTATTTTTTTTTATAAAAATATTTTTTTTTTCAAAATCTAGTATGAATTTTAAAAAACGCTGAAATAGGTGTCTAATGAAATGGTCCAAAGAATATGTGTACAAATTTTTGAAACTGTATCTGATCGATTTTTTGAGTTAAGCACATTTTGTCGAATTTAAAAAAAAAAAATAATTTTTTTTTTATAAAAATATTTTTTTTCTCAAAACCTAGTACAAATTTTGAAAAACGCTGAAATAGGTGTGTAATGAAATTATCCAAAGAATATGTGTACAAATTTTTAAAACTATATCTGATCAATTTTTTGAGTTATGCACATTTTATCGAATTTTTAGAATAAAAAATTTATTTTTTTTATAAAAATATTTTTTTTTCAAAATCTTGTACGAATTTTGAAAAACGCTGAAATAGGTGTCTAATAAAATTGTCCAAAGAATATGTGTACAAATTTTAAACACTGTATCTGATCAATTTTTTGAGTTATGCACATTTTGTCGAATTTTTAGAATAAAAAATTATTTTTTTTTATAAAAATATTTTTTTTTCAAAATCTAGTACGAATTTTGAAAAACGCTGAAATATGTGTCTAATGAAATTGTCCAAAGAATATGTGTACAAATTTTAAACACTGTATCTGATCAATTTTTTGAGTTATGCACATTTTGTCGAATTTTTAAAATAAAAAATTATTTTTTTTTATAAAAATATTTTTTTTTCAAAATCTAGTACGAATTTTGAAAAACGCTGAAATATGTGTCTAATGAAATTGTCCAAAGAATATGTGTACAAATTTTAAAAACTGTATCTGATCAATTTTTTGAGATATGCACATTTTGTCGAATTTTAAAAAAAAAATATTTTTTTTTTTATAAAAATATTCTTTTTTTCAAAATCTAGTACGAATTTTGAAAAACGCTGAAATAGGTGTGTAATGAAATTGTCCAAAGAATATGTGTACACATTTTTGAAACTGTATCTGATCAATTTTTTGAGATATGCCCATCTTGTCGAATTAAAAAAAAAAATTTTTTTTTATAAAAATATTTTTTTTCTCAAAATCTGGTAGGAATTTTGAAAAACGCTGAAATAGGTGTCTAATGAAATTGTCCAAAGAATATGTGTACAAATTTTAAAAACTGTATCTGATCAATTTTTTGAGTTATGCACATTTTGTCGAATTTAAAAAAAAAAAAATAATTTTTTTTTTATAAAAATATTTTTTTTCTCAAAACCTAGTACAAATTTTGAAAAACGCTGAAATAGGTGTGTAATGAAATTATCCAAAGAATATGTGTACAAATTTTTAGAACTATATCTGATCAATTTTTTGAGTTATGCACATTTTATCGAATTTTTAGAATAAAAAATTATTTTTTTTTATAAAAATATTTTTTTTTTCAAAATCTAGTACGAATTTAAAAAAACGCTGAAATAGGTGTCTAATAAATTGTCCAAAGAATATGTGTACAAATTTTTAAAACTATATCTGATCAATTTTTTGAGTTATGCACATTTTGTCGAATTTTAAAAAAAAAATAATTTTTTTTTTATAAAAATATTTTTTTTCTTAAAACCTAGTACGAATTTTGAAAAACGCTGAAATAGGTGTGTAATGAAATTATCCAAAGAATATATGTACAAATTTTAAAAACTGTATCTGATCAATTTTTTGAGTTATGCACATTTTGTCGAATTTAAAAAAAAAAATAATTTTTTTTTTATAAAAATATTTTTTTTCTCAAAACCTAGTACGAATTTTGAAAAACGCTGAAATAGGTGTGTAATGAAATTATCCAAAGAATATGTGTACAAATTTTTAAAACTATATCTGATCAATTTTTTGAGTTATGCACATTTTGTTGAATTTAAAAAAAAAAATAATTTTTTTTTTATAAAAATATTTTTTTTCTCAAAACCTAGTACGAATTTTAAAAAACGCTGAAATAGGTGTCTAATGAAATTATCCAAAGAATATGTGTACAAATTTTTAAAACTATATCTGATCAATTTTTTGAGATATGCCCATCTTGTCGAATTTAAAAAAAAAAAAATTTTTTTTATAAAAATATTTTTTTTTTCAAAATCTAGTATGAATTTTAAAAAACGCTGAAATAGGTGTCTAATGAAATGGTCCAAAGAATATGTGTACAAATTTTTGAAACTGTATCTGATCGATTTTTTGAGTTAAGCACATTTTGTCGAATTTAAAAAAAAAAAATAATTTTTTTTTTATAAAAATATTTTTTTTCTCAAAACCTAGTACAAATTTTGAAAAACGCTGAAATAGGTGTGTAATGAAATTATCCAAAGAATATGTGTACAAATTTTTAAAACTATATCTGATCAATTTTTTGAGTTATGCACATTTTATCGAATTTTTAGAATAAAAAATTTATTTTTTTTATAAAAATATTTTTTTTTCAAAATCTTGTACGAATTTTGAAAAACGCTGAAATAGGTGTCTAATAAAATTGTCCAAAGAATATGTGTACAAATTTTAAACACTGTATCTGATCAATTTTTTGAGTTATGCACATTTTGTCGAATTTTTAGAATAAAAAATTATTTTTTTTTATAAAAATATTTTTTTTTCAAAATCTAGTACGAATTTTGAAAAACGCTGAAATATGTGTCTAATGAAATTGTCCAAAGAATATGTGTACAAATTTTAAACACTGTATCTGATCAATTTTTTGAGTTATGCACATTTTGTCGAATTTTTAAAATAAAAAATTATTTTTTTTTATAAAAATATTTTTTTTTCAAAATCTAGTACGAATTTTGAAAAACGCTGAAATATGTGTCTAATGAAATTGTCCAAAGAATATGTGTACAAATTTTAAAAACTGTATCTGATCAATTTTTTGAGATATGCACATTTTGTCGAATTTTAAAAAAAAAATATTTTTTTTTTTATAAAAATATTCTTTTTTTCAAAATCTAGTACGAATTTTGAAAAACGCTGAAATAGGTGTGTAATGAAATTGTCCAAAGAATATGTGTACAAATTTTTAAAACTATATCTGATCAATTTTTTGAATTATGCACATTTTATCGAATTTTTAGAATAAAAAATTATTTTTTTTTATAAAAATATTTTTTTTTCAAAATCTAGTACGAATTTTGAAAAACGCTGAAATAGGTGTCTAATGAAATTGTCCAAAGAATATGTGTACAAATTTTAAACACTGTATCTGATCAATTTGTTGAGTTATGCACATTTTGTCGAATTTTTAAAATAAAAAATTATTTTTTTTTATAAAAATATTTTTTTTTCAAAATCTAGTACGAATTTTGAAAAACGCTGAAATAGGTGTCTAATGAAATTGTCCAAAGAATATGTGTACAAATTTTAAAAACTGTATCTGATCAATTTGTTGAGTTATGCACATTTTGTCGAATTTTTAAAATAAAAAATTATTTTTTTTTATAAAAATTTTTTTTTTTCAAAATCTAGTACGAATTTTGAAAAACGCTGAAATAGGTGTCTAATGAAATTGTCCAAAGAATATATGTACAAATTTTAAAAACTGTATCTGATCAATTTTTTGAGTTATGCACATTTTGTCGAATTTTTAGAATAAAAAATTATTTTTTTTTATACAAATATTTTTTTTTCAAAATCTAGTACGAATTTTGAAAAACGCTGAAATAGGTGTCTAATAAAATTGTCCAAAGAATATGTGTACAAATTTTAAACACTGTATCTGATCAATTTTTTGAGTTATGCACATTTTGTCGAATTTTTAGAATAAAAAATTATTTTTTTTTATAAAAATATTTTTTTTTTCAAAATCTAGTACGAATTTTGAAAAACGCTGAAACAGGTGTCTAATGAAATTGTCCAAAGAATATGTGTACAATTTTTAAAAACTGTATCTGATCAATTTGTTGAGTTATGCACATTTTGTCGAATTTTTAAAATAAAAAATTATTTTTTTTTATACAAATATTTTTTTTTCAAAATCTAGTACGAATTTTGAAAAACGCTGAAATAGGTGTCTAATAAAATTGTCCAAAGAATATGTGTACAAATTTTAAACACTGTATCTGATCAATTTTTTGAGTTATGCACATTTTGTCGAATTTTTAGAATAAAAAATTATTTTTTTTTATAAAAATATTTTTTTTTCAAAATCTAGTACGAATTTTGAAAAACGCTGAAATATGTGTCTAATGAAATTGTCCAAAGAATATGTGTACAAATTTTAAACACTGTATCTGATCAATTTTTTGAGTTATGCACATTTTGTCGAATTTTTAAAATAAAAAATTATTTTTTTTTATAAAAATATTTTTTTTTTCAAAATCTAGTATGAATTTTAAAAAACGCTGAAATAGGTGTCTAATGAAATGGTCCAAAGAATATGTGTACAAATTTTTGAAACTGTATCTGATCGATTTTTTGAGTTAAGCACATTTTGTCGAATTTAAAAAAAAAAAATAATTTTTTTTTTATAAAAATATTTTTTTTCTCAAAACCTAGTACAAATTTTGAAAAACGCTGAAATAGGTGTGTAATGAAATTATCCAAAGAATATGTGTACAAATTTTTAAAACTATATCTGATCAATTTTTTGAGTTATGCACATTTTATCGAATTTTTAGAATAAAAAATTTATTTTTTTTATAAAAATATTTTTTTTTCAAAATCTTGTACGAATTTTGAAAAACGCTGAAATAGGTGTCTAATAAAATTGTCCAAAGAATATGTGTACAAATTTTAAACACTGTATCTGATCAATTTTTTGAGTTATGCACATTTTGTCGAATTTTTAGAATAAAAAATTATTTTTTTTTATAAAAATATTTTTTTTTCAAAATCTAGTACGAATTTTGAAAAACGCTGAAATATGTGTCTAATGAAATTGTCCAAAGAATATGTGTACAAATTTTAAACACTGTATCTGATCAATTTTTTGAGTTATGCACATTTTGTCGAATTTTTAAAATAAAAAATTATTTTTTTTTATAAAAATATTTTTTTTTCAAAATCTAGTACGAATTTTGAAAAACGCTGAAATATGTGTCTAATGAAATTGTCCAAAGAATATGTATACAAATTTTAAAAACTGTATCTGATCAATTTTTTGAGATATGCACATTTTGTCGAATTTTAAAAAAAAAATATTTTTTTTTTTATAAAAATATTCTTTTTTTCAAAATCTAGTACGAATTTTGAAAAACGCTGAAATAGGTGTGTAATGAAATTGTCCAAAGAATATGTGTACACATTTTTGAAACTGTATCTGATCAATTTTTTGAGATATGCCCATCTTGTCGAATTAAAAAAAAAAAATTTTTTTTTATAAAAATATTTTTTTTCTCAAAATCTGGTAGGAATTTTGAAAAAACGCTGAAATAGGTGTCTAATGAAATTGTCCAAAGAATATGTGTACAAATTTTAAAAACTGTATCTGATCAATTTTTTGAGTTATGCACATTTTGTCGAATTTAAAAAAAAAAAATAATTTTTTTTTTATAAAAATATTTTTTTTCTCAAAACCTAGTACAAATTTTGAAAAAACGCTGAAATAGGTGTGTAATGAAATTATCCAAAGAATATGTGTACAAATTTTTAGAACTATATCTGATCAATTTTTTGAGTTATGCACATTTTATCGAATTTTTAGAATAAAAAATTATTTTTTTTTATAAAATATTTTTTTTTTCAAAATCTAGTACGAATTTAAAAAAACGCTCAAATAGGTGTCTAATAAATTGTCCAAAGAATATGTGTACAAATTTTTAAAACTATATCTGATCAATTTTTTGAGTTATGCACATTTTGTCGAATTTTAAAAAAAAAATAATTTTTTTTTTATAAAAATATTTTTTTTTCTTAAAACCTAGTACGAATTTTGAAAAACGCTGAAATAGGTGTGTAATGAAATTATCCAAAGAATATATGTACAAATTTTAAAAACTGTATCTGATCAATTTTTTGAGTTATGCACATTTTGTCGAATTTAAAAAAAAAAATAATTTTTTTTTTTATAAAAATATTTTTTTTCTCAAAACCTAGTACGAATTTTGAAAAACGCTGAAATAGGTGTGTAATGAAATTATCCAAAGAATATGTGTACAAATTTTTAAAACTATATCTGATCAATTTTTTGAGTTATGCACATTTTGTTGAATTTTAAAAAAAAAATAATTTTTTTTTTATAAAAATATTTTTTTTCTCAAAACCTAGTACGAATTTTAAAAAACGCTGAAATAGGTGTCTAATGAAATTATCCAAAGAATATGTGTACAAATTTTTAAAACTATATCTGATCAATTTTTTGAGTTATGCACATTTTGTCGAATTTTTAGAATAAAAAATTATTTTTTTTTATAAAAATATTTTTTTTTTCAAAATCTAGTACGAATTTTGAAAAACGCTGAAACAGGTGTCTAATGAAATTGTCCAAAGAATATGTGTACAATTTTTAAAAACTGTATCTGATCAATTTTTTGAGATATGCCCATCTTGTCGAATTTAAAAAAAAAAAAATTTTTTTTATAAAAATATTTTTTTTTTTCAAAATCTAGTACGAATTTTGAAAAACGCTGAAATAGGTGTCTAATGAAATTGTCCAAAGAATATGTGTACAAATGTTAAAAACTGTATCTGATCAATTTTTTGAGATATGCCCATCTTGTCGACTTAAAAAAAAAATAAAATTGTTTTTTTTATAAAAATATTTTTTTTTTTCAAAATCTAGTACGAATTTTGAAAAACGCTGAAATAGGTGTCTAATGAAATTGTCCAAAGAATATGTGTACAAATGTTAAAAACTGTATCTGATCAATTTTTTGAGATATGCCCATCTTGTCGACTTAAAAAAAAAAAATAATTTTTTTTTTATAAAAATATTTTTTTTCTCAAAATCTTGTACAAATTTTGAAAACGCTGAAATAGGTGTCCAAAGAATATGTGTACAAATTTTAAAAACTGTATCCCATCAGTTTATTGAGATATGCACATTTTGTCGAATTTTTAGAAAAAAAAAATATTTTTTTATAAAAAATTCTTTTTCTCGAAATCTTGTACAAATTTTGACAAACGCTGAAAAATATCTAGTCATATAGTTAGAAAAGCATAAATAAATATAAATAAAATTATGTCAGTAAGTAAAGTATACTAATTTTCACGTCTGTATTTTGAGTGGTTATTGAATAATGGACAGTTTGTCAAATTTTTAAAAAAAATCAATTCCTCACATTTTTTTTCTCAACACCTTGTATATTTTTCGAAAAACGTTGAACTAGTCAAATATTTTGTGGAGTATATAAGAAAATGTTCACACACAATCTTTGACTTATCGAAATTTTTTTCACCAAAAAAATCACCTTGTTTGAACACCTTCTATAACTTTCAAAAAACGCTTAAAAAGGCATCCAATGAACTAACTGTAAAAACCCGTATATACATTTTTAAATTCCCAGTTTGTCTTTTTCAAATGTGAGGATCAATAGAACCCTGTATATGCAACAACAAAGTTGACTTCAACAGAGATTCAACTAAAAAATTAAGACTGGACTATTTTATAGAATTTTTAATTGTTCCGTACCACAAGGGATCTTAGGAGAATTACCAGAAAATTCAACCATCACTTCAAACACCGCTATAAATTTAGTATCGACTACCAATCCAGAATGTTTACTGGATACCAAGAACTGCGTGCAGCAAATCCCTTATAATTATCCACTAAAAGTCAGAACATCGAAAGTGGATGTTTCCAGATCAGGAATAGATTCTTAAACATTAAAAGAAAAGAGGAGAACTCTACTGTCCGGACTCAACAAGATCCAATGCGCAAACATTACACGAAAACCTCTCATAATTTTCTCCTTAAAATATTAGAAATTTTAAACCATAAGGGACACTTAAATAACCAAAAAATTTATAAAAATCCATTAAAACGACAATAACAAATAAATTAATTTTTTTTTCAGGTGTAGCTCATGTCCCTCCGACGACATGACCCAAGACGAAAACACCATCGAGGACGACGAGGACATCGATTACGGAGAAGGCGACGACGAAGACGACGAATTCACCGATCAATAAACAAAAAAAAAAAATTGCACACACAAAAAATCGATTGTCAAATGTTTAAATTCAACCCGGTATGTTAAAAATATACCGCGGTGCGTTCGGTCAGTATTGAACAAACGCCATAAAATCGCTTTATTATTATATTTTGTTGTGAATTTACAAACGCATTTATTAGTTTAGGAGTAGTAGGTTAGGCCTAATATTTATAACGAACAAAAAAATT
The DNA here is from genome assembly GCF_022605725.1 of Anthonomus grandis grandis. Lineage (NCBI taxonomy): Eukaryota > Metazoa > Arthropoda > Insecta > Coleoptera > Curculionidae > Anthonomus > Anthonomus grandis. The sequence continues at coordinate 3,687 of NW_026088606.1, read as the reverse complement.
TTATATATATATATAGTGACTTAAGGAGGCATATATGAACGGTTGTAAATATAGAGTGTAAAATTTTTTGTACAGTTTACAAAAGTGATTTAATTGAACTCGGAAAATTTGCATTTTTTAATGCGGACAAGAAAATTGTATTGATTGGTTAGATCTCGGATGCAGTCAAACGTATGATATTAAACTTTGTTGGGACAATATTAAGAGTTTTTTTATTTAAATCACTTTCTGGGAATATTCCAGTAAATTTATTACTACAGTGCTTTTTCGTTGGGATATTATTGACTCTCTCATGTTGAAAAACCTGCGTCAATTATAGATTTTCACGAAATAATTAAAATATTCTTATAACACAATAGAGGTATTTAATGAACATGTTGAAGCAAATCTACCTCAGTATTCCAGGCATTGAAGTTACTCAATTCCTACGGCTCTTTCACCAATTTATCAAAATACGACAGTTCTTAAAGGTGCTTGGGACAAAGGGGATTTCATACTATTTCACATTTTTTACCTTAGAAACGTTATTCTGGGTTAAAGACTTACGGAGTTTGAGTAAGGCTAATTTTCTTATTAAATTTCTGCTATTTCTAGAAATATATCAAGAAATAATTGGGATATCCTTAAAGGGACGTCACTCAAAGAAAAAACTTTTTTCTGAATAATTCCATATACAAACGTTTTTTGTACCTCTAGAACTGTTTGAGTTAGAGTCAATTTTGTCAACCAAAGGATTGAATCAAAGGATTGAAAGGTATCAAATTTGAGCATCAAGATTTTTTTCTATTAGCATTTTTGAGCATAACTTAAGATCCACTGATTATATTTTCATATTTTTTTAGAATAATATAAAGGATTTATTAGGGACAGTTTTTAAGGGTAAAAATGTGATTTTAAATTAAAAATTTGGGTAGTTCTAGTTATATAGTTCATAGTTGCGCGGTTCTAGTCGAGGCATTTTTTCACAGGCAAATTTTCAATATTCTTGCGAATATATTACAAAAATAGTTGGAATATTCTTAAACGCATATTAGTGGAATAAAAAATGTTTCTTCATTAACAATTTCATATCTAAACGATTCTTGTAGCTCAAAAACTTCTTGAGTTAGAAGTAATGTTGTCAAGCAAGGTCGAAAGGCACCAAATTTGAGGTTAATAAAATGCGACATCATGTATTAGTGAACATTTTTAGGCGTAACTTCAGAGTCGCTAAATATATCCTTATAAATCCTTTATAATCACATAGAGGAGTTAATTTAAGGGTAAAAACGTGATTTTACACTAAATATTTCGGTAGTTAGGGCAGTTTTGGTTGAGGCATTTTGACAGGTAAATTTTGGCTATTTTTGTCAATAACTCAAGAAATAATTGGAATGTTTTTAAACGAATGTTAGTCAAGGAAAGGGTGTTTCTTCCTCGACATTTAAATATACGAACGATTCTTGTACCTCAAACACTTTTTGAGTTAGAGGTAATTTTGTCAACCAAGGTACAAAAGACACCCAATTTGAGGTTATTGAAATGCATATTGCGACGTCGTGATTTTTATTAATTATCGGACAGGTATATTTTGGAAGCGGCTTAACATAATTTAACAATTTTTTCACACTAATACTGAGCAGTTATTGAGGATGTATTTGAGGTTAAAAACGAAATTTTGAATTCAAATTGAGCTAATTAGGGCAGTTTTGGTTTAGGCCTTTTTTCACAAGCAATTTTTTACTAGTCTGGTGAATATATCAAGAAATAATTGGAATATTCTTAAACGGATATTATTGAAATAAAGAGTGTTCCTTCTTTAACAATTTCATATATGAACGATTCTTGTACCTCAAACACTTTTTGAGTTAGAGGTACTTTTGTCAACCAAGATACAAAAGACAGCGAAGCGTTTGTTCCAGAAAGTCTATTGTTCATGGTTCAACTACCTGACAGTATTTCCTTATTTCTTTCAGGCAATTGACGTAATTTCTTCCTGAAAATTGAAGACATTTCTAGGTCATACCAAGATTTGAAAGTTCATACTTCAACTGCCTGAAAGTAATTCCTTATGTCTTCCAGGCAATTGGAGTAATTTCTTCCAGGAAGTTGAGATCACTTAGAGTTAATTGTTCGTGGTTTAACTACCTGGAAGTAAATCCTTAGTTCCAGGAAGTTGGGAGATATTTCTAATGTAGTACCGTCGATAAGTTTTTTTAACACTAATTATTATGATGTGTACTATAACAGGGACGTATTTGAGGTTATTGAAATGCATATTGCGACGTCGTGATTCTTATTAAATATCGGACATTTTTGGGTATAACTTGGATGCGACTTAACATATTTTCACAATTTTTTCACACTAATACTGAGCAGTTATTGAGGATGTATTTGAGGTTAAAAACGAAATTTTGAATTTCAAATTGAGCTAATTAGGGCAGTTTTGGTTTAGGCCTTTTTTCACAAGCAATTTTTTACTAGTCTGGTGAATATATCAAGAAATAATTGGAATATTCTTAAGCGGATAATAGTGAAATAAAGAGTGTTCCTTCCTCAACAATTTCATATATGAACGATTCTTGTACCTCAAACACTTTTTGAGTTAGAGGTAATTTTGTCAACCAAGGTATAAGACACCAAATTTGAGGCTATTGAAATGCATTTTGCGACATCGTGATTTTTATGTATTAGTAAACATTTTTAGGCATAACTTGAGAGCCGCTGAATATATCCTTATAATTCTTTTACACTCACATAGAGGAGTTCCTGAGGATGAATTTAAGGGTAAAAACGTGATTTTAGACTAAATAATTCGGTAGTTAGGGCAGTTTTAGTTGAGGCATTTTCACAGGTAAATTTTGGCTATTTTTGTCAATAACTCAAGAAATAATTTAAATATTTTTAAACAAATGTTAGTCAAAGAAAGGGTGTTTCTTCTTCAACAATTTCATATATGAACGATTCTTGTACCTCAAACACTTTTTGAGTTCGAGGTAATTTTGTCAACCAAGGTACAAAAGACTCCAAATTTGAAGTTATTGAAATGCATTTTGCGACATCGTGATTTTTATGTATTAGTAAACATTTTTAGGCATAACTTGAGAGCCGCTGAATATATCCTTATAATTCTTTTACACTCACATAGAGAAGTTCCTGAGGATGAATTTAAGAGTAAAAACGTAATTTTAGACTAAATAATTCGGTAGTTAGGGCAGTTTTAGTTGAGGCATTTTCACAGGTGAATTTTGGCTATTTTTGTCAATAACTCAAGAAATAATTTAAATATTTTTAAACAAATGTTAGTCAAAGAAAGGGTGTTTCTTCTTCAACAATTTCATATATGAACGATTCTTGTACCTCAAACACTTTTTAAGTTAGAGGTAATTTTGTCAACCAAGGTACAAAAGACTCCAAATTTGAGGTTATTGAAATGCAAATTGCTACATCAGGACTTGCATGTATTAGCGGATATTTTTGGCCTTAACTGAAGATCCACTGAACATATTTTCATACTTTTTTTAGAATAATATAAAGAATATTATTAAGGACAAATTTGACAGTAAAATAGTGATTTTGAATTAAAAATTGAGGCAGTTAGGGCAATTTTTCTTGAGGTATTTTTTCACAGGTAAATTTTCACCATTCCTGCAAATATATCTAGGAATAATTAAAATATTCTTAAACAGACATACTCTCACGAGATGT
>NW_026088605.1:0-25993 GCF_022605725.1 Anthonomus grandis grandis | reverse complement strand
ACACATCTCGTGAGAGTATTTTTATCTTCCAGGCACATTATTGTTCTTTTCAAATTAGATATCCAAAATGGCGCCGTTTCCATGTAACTAAGAACTTGATTCACTGTTCTTGAATGCCTAATAATTAAAATCCCGAAATGACTTTTCCCCCTTAACAGCCATGGATTTTAAACAATGGCCCTTTGTGAGCTGGAAAAAAGAATATCATGTAATAAAAAACAAATCGGGGAAATATGACTCGAGAAGGTAGTATAAAAGGCATTCGGATAAAAAAGCGTTATTTCTATATTTCAACGTACAAAGCCTCGAGTGCCCAAAGGCTAATGCAGAGCTTTTGCAATAATAAAAGTTTTTACGACTGTCGGATATAAAGCACAATACAAGCAACAGTAAATTATTTTAAAAACGTATTTATGTTATTAATTTAATGTTAAATAGAAAAATGAGTTATATTGACTTTAGTTGCTTATATATGAGTCTGAAAAAGCCTTATCGATGCACAGATCGCGACTGGGAAACTGACTGCATGCATTTATCGATAGGGTACAACATACATTCGAAAAAATCTAATTGGAAATGTGTTTATGGAGGAGTAATAGAAGATTATTATTATTTTAAGATTATTTAGGCTAATTTTAATTTCGGTTAATTATTACTGTAATTGTATTGCAAATTATTGGGTATTTTTAATGGTACATCCAAAGATTGCCTCTTTTTGGAAATATAAGGGTCAAGAGGATATTTGTTAATTACATTAAAAATTCCTTATGAATGTTCTTAGCATGATACAAATGTTAAAAAAGTAGACCGCCATAGGACCATTGAATAAAGTTGTTCACTTGACGAATCATTTGCTAATGCAAAGGTATGTATAACCCAAGTAAAACACCATATATTAATATCAGTGTTCTTAGATATTAACGACGAAACCAGCTGTTATTCATGCGTATTATTTTGGAAAATAATGATTTTTGCAAACAATTTTTTACTGGTAAGTTATGGGGGTGGGTGGGGGGCTAAGAGTAAGGTTAATAAAAAACGGGTTTTCTTGCAGGAAATAATTGCCTGATAGAAAAATTCTTTTTAAGAAAATTAAAAGTTATAAAAAGATCTTCTTTCATTATTTTAATAACGCTGTTTTTATACTAAATATTTATACGTAAACTTATATTAAATTTAAATAAACGTGTTATTAAAAACATTGTTAATCATCAACAAAACTCTTACCCCCCCACCCACCCCAAACATTTGCCCAGTACGACATTCTATTGAAAAATCATTGTTTTCCGTTCATAATATCCAATCTAATAGCACTATTTTTGTATTAAATATTTATTAATATGGAAAAATATAATTATACCAAATTTAAATAAACAAACTGCGTTATAAAATTGGATATTTACGACGAAACTAGCTGTTATTCATGCGTATTTTTTTGGAAAACAATGATTATTGAGAACAATTTCCTACTGGTAAGTTGTGGTGGTGGGTGGGGGGCTAAGGGTAGTGTTAAAGAAAAACAGGTTTTCCTGCAGAAAATAATTGCCCGAAAGAAAATTGCTTTTTAAGAAAATTAAAGGTGTTAAAAAAATCTGTAGTATTTGTATATCGTGCATCCGGAAGAAGAAGGTGACATCTCAAAATTTGGCCAAATTGAGTTGTTTACAGAAAACGATTTAAAATAATTGTATTATTTCATGGGAAAAAGAGTTACACGTGAGCTATACTCACTGACCGAGAGACGGCGTGTTGTCTCTTTACCGAATTCGGCATTTGCACGCAGAACGTATTGAGAAGATGGTGATATCTCAGTTTAACTGGGCCTTTCGAGGAGAGTGCATCGCGAATTTTCTGAATAAAGGTGATATTTCGAGTTGTCTCATGACCAAAGATATTTGTTGTTTACAAAAAGTGATACATTTAGATATATTACTCTCTGTATGCTTAGGTAAGTAATATTTCATGGATTTATTTATATTCAATAAGGTGACAAGCTGAAATATTACTTTAATTTTTAGAAAATGTTCATGCAATAAAGTGATATATCTAATTATAACTCTTTTCTACAAACTATTATGAATGATGTTGAGTGTTTTTATGTTTTGTAACTTTCTTTCCGATAATTTCTAAATAATTATGTGTAACACTAAAATTTATTACAAGCTTTTTGCAGCCAAAAAGATTTAGGGTAATTTTGTTTTTAGATAGAGAAGACATACATAATGTCTTATAAAAAAAGGACGATGAAAATTATGGAAAAAGTGGTGGGTAATACCAGTGATATACCTCCAAATAATTCAAATTTTGCTGACATTCAGGAGGCTGTGTTTGCACGTAATAAAATATTTTTTTATTTAAACAAACGAAAGACTTTTAAATAAATAATAATCGCCCTTCCATATTTTAGAAAATGAATCTCATGTGATTCAAGAAGTTGCTAGTGTCTTTCCGAATAACACTACTTATGTCACCCATGAGACAGACACTAATATACCTTCAAATATTCAGGCATCCGAAACTTTAGTAAAAAAAAGTATTGTTCTTGATATTCAGGAGACAGAGGTTGCAAGTATGTAATAATTTTCTTGCTTAATTCATTTTCAGCTAAATTTCAAATAAAAAGATCTAGATTTGGTTTTTCTCACGGTTATCTTGTTATTCTTCTAGGCAAAGATTCTGATAAGTTTCAAGAGGTTTCTAATGGCTTTCCTCATAGCATAGATGTTGTCCATGAGCTGGATACTCATACATAACCAAATAGTCCGATAGTTGAAGCTCCCATCAAGACAAGTAATATTGCTGATTTCCAGGAGACATTGGTTGCTGGTAATAATTTTAAAAAAATTGCCAATCAATATTTTGCTAAATAACTGAAACAAAAAACTTGAATTGTTTTGGTTTTCCAATAATTTATTATTTTAGGCAACGATTCTTCCATTCAAGAGGTTGCTAATGTCACTCACAAACAAAGAAATTATTACATTATTGAAACTTCCATTGAGACAAGCATTGTTGATCTTCAAGAGCCAATGGTTGCGGGTAATAAAATAATGGGATTCTTTATCTAAATTTGTATTCAGCTTAATTAAAAATTAATAACAAATTTATGTTGCAGTGGAGATATGGGTTAGGGTGAAAAGAAAAAGGTTAAAGTCTCCCTCCACTAGTTATTTAAATTCTTAATCACAGATTAAGAAGTGCCCAACATGTTTCAAATGTAGATACATTCATCTTCAGGGGCAAGCAAAGGAACGAGTTTACAATCACGCACGACTGCTCACATGTAGGAGGGCCAAGGGTTTAAGAAACTTGTGTAAAGAAATTCATCATGGATATACTTCAGCAGGTTATTAGAAATTTAGTAGGGAGACATTTTTTTTTTATTGAAACATTGTGAAGTGGAAGTTAAAGTTACAGTTTAAAAGTTCTGGACGTTACATGTAAATGTAATTGAGGTCTTCTCTTACATGTAACGTCCAAAACTTTTAAACTGTCTTAACTTTAACTTTTACTTCACATGTTTTAACAAAAAAAAAAAATCCTCCCTACTAAATTTCTAATAACCTGCTGAAGTATATCCATGATGAATTTCTTTACACAAGTTTCTTAAGCCCTTGGCTGCTACATGTGAGCAGTCGTGCGTGACTGTAAACTCTTTCCTTTGCTGGCCCCTGAAGATGAATGTATCTACATTTGAAACATGTTGCGCACTTCTTAATCTGTGATTAGGAATTTAAATAAATAGTGGAGGGAGACTTCAAGTTTTTTCTTTTCACCCTAACTAATTTATGTTTTTAACTATCTGATCATATTTTTTAGGAAACTATTCCTCTGAATTTCAAGAATTTGATAGAGGCATCTCGAATAACCATGTCACTAGTGTCGCTGATGAATCCAGTACTGAAATATTACAAAATACCATACCACAGAATGGAAGTCGTAAGCGTTCAACATCATCATCGAGTAACTCATCATCCTCGTCTAGTACATCGTCGTCATCCAGTTCTTCGTCCAAGTCAGATCCTTTTGGAAGCGATGACAGCGTAGGTGATCCTACATACCAATTAGAAGGCGAGTCAGATATTGAAAATGAAGTATCTGTTGAGCAAACAGCAAACAGGAAAAGAAAAGTGAAAAATCCTACTTTAGTTGAAAAAACCGCTAAAAAAAGAAAATTTAATCCTGAACTATGGCAAAAGAAAGTAAGCAAAAAATTAAGAAATGCAGGTGAAAGCTACAGTTATTCAAGTATTATAAGAAGAGAAGATGGTACCAAAGAAAAAATAGAAAAAGAACGCCCAGCTAGATCACTCAAGCCCCTGTTCGAGAAAATACCTGAGAATAGTAGGCTGAAAATATTTGAAGATTATTGGAAGTTGCAGACTGTTGAACAGAAAAGAGAGTTTATTTCTTCAAATCTGCAAACCATTAAGCCAAAATATAAATACAGTAATGTAGAAAACCCACGGAAACCAAATAATGCATATTATTTTATTGTAGATAACATACATATGAGGGTGTGTAAACGTTTTTTCATCTCAACACTAGACATTAATAATAAAGTGATTGAAACTGTGATCAAGAAACGAAAACACTGTGACAGTTCGATCGTATTGGAAATCGACAGACGAGGGAAGCATGAAAATCATTATAAAGTTGATGAGAATATTAAGAACGATATAAGAGATCACATACGGTCCATACCACGTATTGAGAGCCACTATTGTCGTTCTCATACAAAAAAGGAGTATATAGAGGGAAGTCGAACAATGGCAGATCTTCATCGCGACTACCAGAAAATATGTGAAGAGCAAAAGAAACCAGCTGCAAACTACTTAATGTACTGCAAGATCTTTAATCAGGAGTTTAATATTGCATTCCATTTACCTAAAAAGGATCAGTGCGAATTGTGTTTGCAATACAGCAATGGTAGTGAAGAAGAGAAACAAGCTATGCAAGAAACATATGAAACACACATAAGAGAGAAGGATTTGAGTGGAATCGAGAAAGACGCAGATAAGAATAATGCAGATCCATTCACAAAAGTTATGGTGTATGATATGCAAGCAATACTACCATGTCCTGTTGGAGAAGCATCCTCCTTCTATTATGTTTCCAAACTAAATGTGTTCAATTTCACTTTGTACGACCTAAAGAGTAATGAAGGAACCTGCTATCTATGGCATGAAGCAGAAGCCCGTAGGGGAGTGAACGAAATCGGTAGTTGCATTTTTGATTTCTTTCAAAAAATGTGTGAGACTACTGATACCGGAGATGGATTGAAAATAATCCTCTACTCAGATAATTGCGCTGGCCAAAACAAAAATCAGTTTGTCCTGGCTAGTTACCTGTTTGCATTAAAATCATTTAATATAAAAACCATTACACATAAGTTTTTGATAACCGGACACTCTCAAAATGAAGGGGATAGTGTTCATGCGACTATAGACCGAGAAATTAAAAGATATAAGAAATCCAATTCAATTTATGTTCCCGACCAGTATGCATGTCTCATACGCACAGCTAAAAAAACTGGCACCCCATACAATGTACACGAAATATGCCATCAAGATGTTAAAGATTTCAAAGCTTTGGCGTCCGACCTGCAAATCAATTTCCCAAAAAATTTTCGATTTTCTGATGTTAAAGTTTTTGAATTAGATAAGAATAATTTGGAAACTTTGTCCTACAAGACGTCATACGATGAAGAATTTAGACAAGTTCAAATTAATATTAAAAATCGTAGAAGCCAAGAACCAAAGCAAGTTATTAATCTTCAGCCAGCTTACAAAACAAAAGTTGGTATCTCAGATACTAAAAAGAATGGCCTGATAGATCTAATAAAAAAAAAGAAGTGTGTGCCGATGTATTATTTGAGTTTTTTTGAGCGTTTGTAAATGTTTCTAGTTTATTCTGCATTTAAATTATTTTTTTAGTTTGCTTATTCTAGCAGTGGATTCAAAAAAAACTTGTTATAAGTGTTTATGACAAAGATAATTTTAAGCCATTATCCAGGTTTTAATTTGGTTACCTACTTAAGAAAATGTTTTTTGTTCCTTTTATTATTATGGGTAATATAGGTATTTACTTACTATAAATGCTAGGTTTTTGGTTTATTAATTTTAGGAAATACTCAGTAGTTTCTTGTTTTTTGTTGTACTAAATCTAATAGATGCTAGTTGTTTATCTGATAAAGATAGTTTAATTTGCAATGCTGTTGTTTCTAAGATTAAATATTCTTGTGAAATATTCAATTTTTTCTTTTTGTTTTAATACTTGAAGTAATTAATGATTTGATACAGACATCTTTTTCAATTTGGTTGAAATTTTGAGCATTGCCTACCAAAAAACCCCTTATTTGCCATAAGAAATAAAGAAGTAGCTTTGCCTGTTTTATATTCAAAAAGGTTACTTCTGTCAAATTCTCCCTAATCTTGAGCAGTACCAAAAAATTAATATTACCATTCAATAGAGGCAAAAAATCAGTAACACAAGTTAAACAAATTATCATCCTATCAAGACCTAAAAAATAATAACAAAAATATCAAAAAAGTCAACATCTTTAAACGCCTCTCCTGAAAAATGAGTAATTTTGAGATGTCACCTTCTTCTTCCGGGTGCACGATATATACTTTTCTCACATTATTTTAATAACGCTGTTTTTATAATAAATATTTATATATAAAATTATATCAAATTCAAATAAACAGTGTTATTAAATTACATATTGAATATATACACTACCGCTCAAAAATATTTGCCCACATATGACTGTTTTAAAGTTATAACGTTGATTGAATATTTGGGAAGATACGCAATCCTGTGTTAAAAAGTGTACCCGGTCGACTATCGAATTGCCGTTCAGTTTCGTGCACCGTGTGGTGCTGCTGCGAAGCGTCAAATCTAGGAACGATTATTAATTTACCTGCGTGGACTTGGCTTTTGGCTTCTTTGAGTCAGGTTTTCAACGACGCTGGAATCTCTGGTTACGCGGCCGTGTTGGATATTTTTTTAAGATATGGGATGATGCTGCCAACTATGTTTTTATTTTTTTTTTGAACATACAGCACGGTGTCATTTATGTGGTGGTCAAGTGATGAGTGATATACTTAAGGGTGAAGGCATATTGAAATTTCTTAAAAGTTAAATTTTAAAAACAAATAATTACTTACCAAAATATGTTTTTCAGACAAAAATTAATACAAAAATATATATAAAAAGCTATTTTTACAAAATTACCAACAAAGTTTAATACAAGTTATCATTCCAACAAACATTATGTTTCCTCCATTTTGTGTTCAAGAGGGTCAAGTTTTTAAATAAAAAGCCCGTTGCACTTAATTAACTAAAAACTAATATACAAATGTATATTAGTACACATTTGTATGTATATATATACATATATATAATATATAAAAAATATGTAGAACAAATTTTAAGATATGAGTAGGTTTCACGTAAATATTATAAAGAATAATTGAAATAATTCATAAGACTTAATACCGATGGTAATATAACTTCTTGATCAATAATTTTTTGTAAAAAGTAACCCATTTTGTCATGTGATTCAATATCTGAAAAATTGCACAGCGTAGTGAGATCTGTAAAGTAAGGGGTTGTGAGTGAGGATGTTAATAGAAATAGAAAATAGGCCACATTTTAAGTTTTAAGCGACACAGGAAAATTCTCAATTACCAGTTTTTACAACTATACTTAAAACTATAAAAAGATACCTAGTAACAAAAAAAACATTTTGTTTAAAGACCCCGCATCACGGTTATACAGGACGTCAATAGAGGTGGTATAATTAGAGGAAAATTGAGCAATATAGTGTCCTTTTATAATAAAATCTAAATACTTCCTAAATTTTGCAAAAAACTGAAGTTTGGCAAAATCATTTTATTTTTTTTCTGGCGTTATTTCAAAATATATGACAAAAGTATTTATTAAATGAATAAATTATTGTGACCACTTTTTCTCGCCTATACGATGACACCTTTAAATTTAAAATACCACGTTCTGTCTTTCAAGAGCCATCATCAACTTTGTTTTTCTTTGTCGGCGCTATATTGACCATTTGCAGTTTAATGACGCGGGAATCTTTGGGCGCCCGGCCGTTTTGTTATTTTTTTAAGACAAGGGCGATGATGATAACAGTGCTTTTATTTATTTTGTTATTCCCGATATTTAAATGCGCTGTGATCTCGCATAAATAACTAGATAAATGTGGTGGTCAAGTAATGTATTGGAAGGTGCTATCTCGTACAACTTAAATTTTATTAACAAATAATAAATTACTTACCAAAATCCTTTTTTGAAACAAAAATAAATAAATAAAATCAAAACAAAAATTCAATAAGCTTTTATTTATTAATTTGAAAATTAATAAAAATATTAAATAAAGGAGATGATATAGGTAGGTTTCACGTAAATATAAAGAGTAAATTAAATAATTAAATATTTAATATCTATATACGGTACTATAGTTTTTTAGAGTCAATAATTTTTTGCAAAAAGTAGCCCGTAATGTGATTTTTGACAATACGGGTTTGTAAAACCAGCCAATATCTCAAAAACTATGTAGGGTAGTGAGATCTGCGAAGTACACTTTTTTTGGACAAAAATATTGAAAAATAGATACCTTTAACTGAAATTAATATAAAAATAAAATCGCAAAATTTAAAAGGTTTTGAATAAGGGTGTAATAACACTATAAAATATAGAAAATAGGCCACATTTTAATTTGCAATACAGGCAAACACTTAATTACTAATTCTTAAAACTAAAAAAAGTTAATAAGAAAAAAAACAAATATTTTGTTTAATAGTATGAAGGGTCTCATCGCGATTACACAGGAAGTCCAAAGTAAGGATGAGCAGTAAATGGTTTAATTAGGCGAAAGTTGCGCAATATAAATGCAATGATTAAATAAATGCAATCTAAAAATTGGAAAAATACCAAATACTTCCTAATATTCAGGAAAAAGGTGAAATTTGGCAAAATGGTTTTTTATTTTTTTTCGGCGTTATTTGAAAATATAAAATAAAATCATTTATACATTGTTGTAAACACTTTCTCTCATTTACAAGTTAACATCTTTAACTTTTAAATACGACGTTCCTTCTTTAGAGAGTCATAATCAACTTTGTTTCTTCTTGTCGACGCCATGTTGGCCACTTGCAGTTTTGAATAACCCTTTTAATTACTTTTTCCATGAGGTAATTTCTAGTGAGTAGTTGGAATCATCCCTATTAAATATTATATACATCTCTCTCTTTTAAATACAATTTTGAATTTCAAAAAATTCAAAACATACTTTATTCATAAATACATGGTACCTACTTGTTGACATGGTACTTCTATGATATAAAATAGGCACATTAATCGACATATTAATAACACATAATTTAAAAACAATACACAATAGTGGATTCAACATACTAGTATAAACACAAAATGTATTTTCAATTTCAAAGCAAGACGACTTAAAAATTTTTTAGAGTAACATCACAAATTCTAACCTTCACATCTTTACTAAAAACTAATTATATACTATTGGCCTATTCCTAACTATCTTGAAAAAATTCTAATGCTATAAAAATACTTGCTTTTAAGAAGTTTCGTTAAGGACTTTTTAAAGCGAGGAGAACTTCTAGAGACTTTTATGACATTTGGAAAATGATTAAAAATTTTTATGCTTAAGTAAATAAGAGAATTCTTAGTTCACTTTTCGGGATGGGCATTGGAATATTGTATTCTTTTCTGCTTTATAATGTTTTAAGGAGCCATTATTTTGAAGATACAATTTATATTTTTGTATATTTTGTATGAAAGTAAGTTCCAACTTTCAACAAAAAAAAATAGACCGTTTTTGCAGATATCAATCTCAGTTCATTTAAAACCACTCTAACAGCATAACATCGTCTAGCCAGTTTTTGCCTCCTGACATATTTCCATAAAACTTAGGTTTATGATCGATAACAATTCCAAGAAATCTGTTAAAATTATTCACTTCCAATTCTTTGTTGTAAATCATGAACTGCTCTGAACATAAAAACTTAACAATTTAGTCTTATCTATGTTTAAAGACAACATATTAGCATAAACCACTGTTTAATCAGTAATAAATCTTTAGAAATTGTTCTCGTTAATGTGCTTTTATTATTGCCTGCCCATAAGATAGTGGTGTCATCTGCAAAAATAGTGAAGAATCCTCTTATCTGGAGAGACGCCAGGTCATTTTTATACAATAGAAATAAAATAGGATCGAGAAATGAACCCTACTTACTACACAAAGTTCAGACAAATTGCCAAACAAACTTTTTTCTGTCTAACAAAACAACATTTTAACCATTCTAGAGCAACTCCCCTAAACCCATATCTAGAAAGCTTACCGAGCAGTATTCCATGGTTGACACAGTCAAAGTCTTTAGAGAAGTCGCAGAATACCGCTGCAGCAAAGTGACCTTCTTCAAGCTCAAATATAATCTCTTCAGGAATGAAAACATTACTCGACATTCATTTAATATGTTATTTTTTTTAATTAGGAAAGCTACCATTCGTACTATAACCAGTTTGTTAATAACTTTAAAGGCTTTTTAGGCTTTATTTTTATCTTTTTCATGAATGAATTTCATCATGAAAACAATTATTGAAAATACTTAAAACATAATATATTGATTTAAAATTTTCTTAAAGTAAAAAAAAGAAAAAGAGAAAATGGCTCTCATAGACATGAAGAGACAATATCTTTAAGAGTTCGGATTGATTTTTGTAGATAAAATAGATAATTTTCTGTGAGGTTTATAATTAGATTTTTTTAAAGATTTTCTAATAAGATTTTGAGATTTCCATTTTAGGTTGTTATAAATCAAAGTCTTAATTAATAAATGCAAAAATTTATCTATATGCTGTGGACATAGGTTTGGTTTATTTATATTTATTTTATCTAGTAATATTTTATTAATTGACTTGCATATATTATTATTTACTTTTAGAGTATGATAAAAGTCATTAAAGGATTTTATTGTGTTTTGACATAAATTTGAAAAATTCTCTGATGGGTTTATTAGAGAAGATACATTATTTGATTTAGCAAAGCTTTTATTAATTAAAAATATTTCTATCTTAAAAAACTGAGAACATTGTTTTTACATTTTCTTACAATTATTGCACCCACGATACGCACACTGAATAATTTTGCCTAAAGGAGCCATTGTCTCACAAACTAAACACATTTACATATATCTATCTATTTGTGATTATGATATCCAAGAAAATTTTTGAACAACTACCAAATTGCAATACGGCAAACACGAACCTGTGCAAAAACTCTCCCACACGACTCAGGGATGATCGGGCGATTACTAATGAGAAGCGACGGACGAAATTATTTTCGCGCATACTGGAGAGAATCGCCATCTATTTTTCACGCATATTTGCGGTCACGCTTTAGCCCATAAGGTTGCGTATCTTCCCAAATATTCAATCAACGGTTATAACTAAAAATAATAAACCCATCAGTTATTCCTATGAAACGGTTTATTTATAACAAAATGAATATAAACAATACATTTTTCAATTAATTAAATTTAAGAAAATTAAATTTTGGATTCATCTATATGTCCGCCTCATTTTTTAATAACAGCTTCACAGAGCTTCGGTAATCTTCTAATTAATTTGTCCAAAGTTTCCTGAGGTATCTGGTGCCACTCTTCTTGGATGATCCTCCACAAGTCTTCTTTTGATGTGGGGCATGATTTTCGCACTTGTCTATCCAGTTCATCCCACAGTAATTCGATTGGATTGAGGTCCGGTGATTGTGGGGGCCATACCATAACTTTCAGAAGATGTTGCCTTTGTAATTGACCTAAATTTAGCTTGCATAATTCCGACGTGTGCTTGTGGTCATTGTCATGTCGAAAGATGAAGTTTTCCCCAATTATTCGAGTACCAGAAGGAAGTACATTGTCACTTAAAATTGTTTTGTAACCCTCTTTTCGAAGAATTTCCTCTATTCTAATTAGATCGCCCACTGCAGATCCTCCGAAACAACCCCACACCATCACCGAACTAACACCGTACAGTTCTCAGCGACCCTTTCATTGGCATTACGGCGATCAAAAACTCGCCTCTTCGTTCCAAAAACCTCCTCGAATTTCGACTCGTCACTACAGAGAACTTTCTTCCAGTCATCAATGGTCCATTCTTTGTGTGATTGGGCCCACTTAAGTCTTTTCTTCTTATTAACATCCTTCAGTAGCGGTTTTGATACAGCTAAACGTCCTTTAAGACTAGCATTATAAAGTCGCCGTTTTACTGTCGAAACACTGACCGCTTTTTTACGCTCCTTGTTGATTTTTGCTGTGATTTCAGGGGCTAAGGGTAGCGCGTCTATTGCGTTTGCTTGTAATTATAATATTTGAATCCTCCTTTGAACTTGTTGCCTTTGGCCTTCCCGATTGAGGTTTGTTGCTAATAGTCCCTTCTCTAGTGAATTTTCTAACATTATAATCGACAGTCCGCCTTGGAATTCCCAAATCCGTCGAAATTTGACGATTAGTCTGTCCAGTCTTATGAAGTCCAATGATAATACCTTTTGTATCTACCGATAACTCTTTTGTTTTAGCTATTTTAAAGAATGTTGAAAAACCAGCAAAGAAACGGTAACAATCGTCAATAAGCAAGCGAAATTATTTACCAATGTTACACAAAATCAATTCTTGAAGACTAAACACTTTTAAATGTTTCAAATTTTATCGGAAACGAGCTGCAAACAGATTAGTTTTTTAGAAGAAGTGCATATTTTCAAAACATTGTTTGTTGTTTTTTTTTTTTGACTATTTTTAAATACTCAGTGTTTTTCAACGAACCATAGTTGATAGGTATGCTGTTTAAGCATATATGCAATTTACAAAAGAGATACAATCTAAATATAGGTATAAAGATAAGATTTTTGGTATCTAATTTAAAATATTAAAAAGAATACATGGTGGACAAATACTTTTGAGCAGTAGTGTATTTCCTGCAAGAACATTATTTTTCATCAACAAAACCCTTACCCCCCCACCCATTCGAAACATTTGACCAGTACGAGATTCTTTTAAAAAATCACTGATTTTCGTCCATAATATCCAATCTAGTAGCACTGTTTTTATATTAAATATTTATATATAAAATTTAAATAAGAAAAATAACCCAGAAGAACAAAAACTATCACCCAATGTATATTATTTGATTTTGACATAATTTGATATACAAATATCTAAGACGAAAACAGTGTTATTAGATTGCATATTATGAGCGAAATCATCTATTGTTCATACGTACTATTTAATAAAAACTGTGATTTTGCAGAAAAACGTATTACTGGTAAACTATTAGGGGTGGGTAAAAGGTGTAAGGGAGGTTATTGAAAATGGAGCATTCGTAAGGTCTGCGGCAGATTTGTTTAAATTGAGTCATGTTACATTAGCCAGATTTATTAAGAAAAAGAAAGAATCTATTAAACAAGGGGCCACTGAAACTATAACAATGGGATATAGGTGCGTACGACGAGTATTTAACGTTGAGCAGGAAAAATCCATTGTTAAATACATAATAAAGGCATCTCAAATATTTTACGGTCTATCGCCAAAAGAAATACGTAAACTGGCCTACCAAATAACCGTAAAATATTCATTGAATACGCCAAATACATGGACTAAATACTCATTGGCAGGAGAAGATTTGTTTTCCGGGTTTATGAAACGTAATCCTGAATTATCAATCCGTTGTCCCCAGGCTACAAGTCTTTCAAGAGCGACCAGTTTTAACCCAACAAATGTACAACTTTTCTTTGACAATCTTGCCACGGTAATAGACAAATATAAATTCCAAGCGAAGGACATTTATAATATAGACAAAACCGGTGTTATGACGGTACAAAAACCTGCTAAAATCATAGCAGAAAAGGGACGCAAACAGGTAGGGGCACTTACATCAGGAGAACGTGGCACTTTGGTTAAAGTGGCAATAGCGGTAAATGCAATTGGAAATAGCATTCCTTCAATCTTTATCTTTCCAAGATTAAGATATCAGGATTGTTTCATTCGTGACAGTCCACCTGGGTGCATTGGAGCAGGAAATGCTAGTGGATGGATGCAAGAAGATGACTTCTTGCTATACTTAAGACACTTTCAAAAACATACCGACAGTTCAATTGAAAATAAAGTTTTGCTTTTAATAGATAACCATCAATCTCATGTAAGCATACCATGCTTGGACTTTTTTGAAAACGGCATTGTTGTCCTCTCATTTCCCCCACACTGTTTACATAAACTACAACCTTTGGATCGATCGTTTTATGGTCCATTTAAAAAAGCTGTAAATTCAACTTGCGATTCTTGAATGAGAAACAACCCAGGCAAAACGATGACAATTTATGACATCCCCAGCATCGTTAAACAGAGTCTCTCTATGGTTTTAACACAATTTAATATTGTTGCTGGATTCCAGTGCACTGGTATATGGCCGTTTAATCGAGGTATTTTTACGGCTTTAGATTTTGCTCCATTATATGTAACTGACAGACCTGCTCCCGAAAATTTGCAGTTAAATATCTCCAGGCTGTAGGTTCAAGAGAGAATAAAGATTTAAGCAGCACTGATTCTTTTCCAAAATTCTAACTCTCCAAAAGCGTCAACGAGCGGAACTGTTTTATTAGAGCCACCAGTTGCATCTACAAGTGTCCAGTCAGCCTCTAACCTCTCTTTGGATGTGTTTTCATCTGAGCTAATAAGGCCGTTACCAAAAGTTCTTCCTCGGAAAACTACAGGGAAACGCAGAAGTAGAAAATCCACCATTTATACGGACACACCAGAAAAAGATGCTATTCAACAAGAATATGAAGCAAAAAAAAGAAGAAAGTGAAAAAAAAAATTGGTGATCCAAAAATACATCAAAAACACCAGTGTCCAAAAAAACTCGTCAACAGAATAGTCAGGACGATAGCAGCAGTGACAATGAAGACTGTTTTTGTCTAGTATGTTTGGAATCGTATATAAATAGCCGTTTAAGGGAAAAATGGGTGCAATGCATTTGTTGAGGCCTATATGATTATAGAAAATATTATGCACCTCTTGGCAACCGCGTATACCTGGGCAGCTTATATCGACGGCTCCGTGCAAGAAAGGAAGGGACCAGACTCCTCTTTAACACGCCGACGCGAAAGTAGCGTCTCTTAACGTTACGCAACAATGGCATGAATTATAATCGTTTGTTTTACGTTTTTCTTATAAGTTGTAATAATTAGTTTAAATAATACATATGTAACTGATTTACATTTCTACTTTAATAAATTAGTGTTTAAAGTAGTGGTCCTTCAAATTATTAAAATCGAACACGTCACGACAACGAAATTGGTTTCCACAGACCAATAAACATGGTCACTTCGAATCGGATGATATCGCCTATGGAATAATATGGTATGGATGAATCTACACACGAAGACAATTGGGTGAGCTCGTTCTTAATTTAATGCATTTAACCTAATTCCTAAATTGTTCTATCCTATTAGAGAAAGCAAGCTTCTATTATATTATTATCTCGTATATATACTTACTTTAAGACTGTATCGTATTTATCGTAACTCGTATTAACGTATATGGATATTTATTTATATATCGAAATAAATAAATATTTAAATAACAATCACGGAAAAATCGTACATCGTTTATCGTTTAGTTTATAATTTACAAGTTGTATCGTCTTTAACTCGTTTATTGAACATAAAATTATTTAATCGTTTAATCGATTGTGAGTGCCATTTTATTATCGAAATCTAGACAAAAAACAGCTCGTTTTCTCGTAAATAAATAAAAAAAAAAAGTAAAGAAAACATGTCTCGTAGAAAAACAAAACAGTCATCAGAGGATGTTGATCCTAATGAAATTGAAATATTAGAATTAAAACACGCAAGAAAAGTTATCACGGATAGATTAAACAGATTCGTGGAATTTTTATATCAGGAACGCGAAAAAGACATTCTAAATTTAGATGAATTTCAAATCGAATGTCGGCTAAAAAGTGTCGAAGAGGATTTCTCTGAATTTGACAAAACTCAAACACGCCTAGAGTTTCTAGATTCAACAGAAATAGATTATCGCTTAGATACAGAATCATGTTTTTACAATCAAATTTCCCAAGCCAAAAAACTTATTTCTTTAGCTCAAACTGCGCTTACACAGCAAAAATTAGCATCCGATCCGCGTCATTTGGCGACGGAGGCAGCGGCAGCGGCTTCATCGTCACAAGCAGGCGTTCGCGTTGTTGCCAATAGTAAGATTCCGGATTTTGCTCTTCCTTCTTTTCACGGTAATTATGAGTCGTGGTATAGCTTTAAAGACGTTTTCTCTTCGATCGTAGGTAACAAGCAGGATATTAGTGACATCGACAAATTGTTAATTTTAAAATCATGCTGTAAAGACGACGCGAAAAAATTAATCGATTCAATTGAGCTAACCTCAGATAATTATACTATCGCCTTTGAATTATTGATGAAGCGATATGAAAATCGTAGAGCAATAATCAACACGCACGTAAATAAAATACTATTTGACCTCCCAAACGTACAAAAGGAATCATCCTTTCATCTACGAAAATTGTTGGATACATTACACCAACATTTAGCCGCGTTGGAAAAATTAAAACTTCCTGTGAGACAGTGGGACGTTCTTCTAATTCCAATCATAGTGCAAAAATTAGACGATCGTACTAAGCGAGAGTGGGAAAACAAACAGACCGAACAACTACCAACTTTAGAACAATTAAAAGAATTTTTAACCAAAAAATGTTTCACGCTAGAAACTGTTCAAGTAACAGACACTCAAAAATCATTTAATACGCAAAATAAAAATTCGTACAATCAAAATTCTCAACATAAAGTTGCACAAAAATATTTACAAAAGGGTAACAGACTAGTTTCTTGTCCTAATACCCAATTTCAAGATAACAATTACTCGAACGACAATAATAACTCGGCTTCTAAATTTAATCAAACAAATCAATACTCCGGCAAATTTGGTCAACATTTTTCTTGTTTCATTTGTAAACAAAATCATCCTATTTTTACATGTCCAATTTTCATAAATCTTCCAATCTCAGAAAAATATGCTGAGATAAATAAAAATAAACTCTGTAGTAACTGTTTAAGGCCAGGACATTTAAAGGTAAATTGTTTATCAAGAGGATGCAAAATATGCAATCGTAGGCATAATACTTCTTTGCATACTAATGAAAATCAGATCCAAAATAAAAATATGACTTTGCTCGCTCAAACGTATCCTCAGCAACACGCTAACTTCTCAAATAATCCTCAAGATGATAGTGGCAATCGCTCAATTTATACTCCAGGCATAACACGGAGCGATAACGCACCTCGCGTTTTTGCACAGAATTCAAATCCAAATTTTAGACAAATTCAGCATAATGAAGCGCCGCGAGGTCAGGGTTTATTGGAACCGGAAATAAAAAATAATCGCGAAGTTTCAAATACAAAAGTGAACGTTGAAAACCCACACGAACTAACTGATAATAATCAAAGAATGTTTACGTACACCACTTTAAGTACAAATCAAGTACTGCTTTCGACTTCATCTGTTTTGATTCAAGATAGTCAAAATAAATGGATAAAATGTAACGCGCTATTAGACTCGGGATCGCAGTGTAATTTGATGAGTCAATCTTTATTTAATGAATTAAATTTAAAAAGCGAACGAATTGATATTCCTTTATCGGGAATTAACCAAATAGAAACTAAAATTACTAGTAGAACAAAAACAACAATTAAGTCACGATTTAATAGCTTTAAAATGGATGTACAATTCTTAGTCTTGCCGCAAATAACTGAAAAATTACCGATATTTAAATTTGAAAAATCGGAAATACAATACCCGAGACATCTTGATTTAGCTGATGAGCAATTCAATACACCAAAACAAATAGACTTGTTATTAGGAGCAGGTATTTATTTTGATTTGCTACAAGAGGGTATTATAAGATTAGGTAAAAACATGCCAATTTTAAAAGAAACGGTTTTAGGATGGATATTAACGGGGAATTTAAATTTAAATACTGATATGTACCAAAGGCAAGTGTGTAATGTAGCTACAAAGATTTCAAATAAACAATTACAAGACTCTTTACTTAAATTTTGGCAAATTGAAGAGCTAGAAGCAAAAAATATATTATCAAAAAACGAACAGTTCTGCGAAGAATATTTTAAAAATACCACGAAACGAAATGAAGACGGTTCATTTATAGTAAAATATCCATTTCTAGAAGAAGATAAAGATAGGTTGGGAAACTCGAAAATTACAGCGTTAAAAAGATTTAATAGCTTAGAAAAAAGATTAAATAGAAACGAAACACTAAGAAATCAATATATTGAGTTTATGGAAAATTATGAATCGTTAGGGCATATGACGCTAAAGGGCACATTAGACACAGATAATTCAATTGATAATCGTTCATATTTTTTACCGCATACAGCGGTTCTTAGGGATTCATCGCTGACGACAAAATGTCGCGTTGTTTTTGACGCCAGTGCGAAAACAAATACGGATATCTCATTAAATGACATCATATTAGCAGGGCCTACAATACAAGAAGATCTTTTTTCTATACTTTTAAGATTACGCCTTAGAAAACATGTTTTAAGCGCTGACATTAAAATGATGTACAGATGTGTTCAAATTGATTCAACTGAGCGTAGTTATCAATAAATTTTATGGCGTAAGGATTCCAAAGAAAAAATTAAAGTATTTGAATTAAACACTGTCACATACGGCACCTCGAGTGCACCCTTTCAAGCGACGCGTTGTTTACATGAACTATCATCACAATATAAAGACAAGTATCCTCGTACTTCAGAAATTATACGTAAATCTTTCTACATGGATGATTTATTTTTAAGTTTAGACACGGAACAAGAAGCAATAGAAGTTTATCACGAAATATCTGAAATTCTATCTAGCGCAAATTTTGATTTAAGAAAATGGTCCTCTAATAATAAAAATATATTGAATTACATTGTAAATAATAGTAATAGTCAAGACGAAAATTTAGTTTTGTTTCATGACCAAAAGGAACTAAAAACCTTGGGAATCAAGTGGGATCCTAATGAAGATGTTTTAAAATATGCGGTTACACCTTACACGAATGAAAATAAAATCACTAAACGTAATATTTTATCAACCATTGCGCAGATTTTCGACCCCCTTGGGTTAATAGGTCCGTCAATCATTAAAGCTAAACTAATTATGCAGCAACTTTGGCATTTAAAGATTGATTGGGACGAAGATATACCGAATGACTTAAAAACAGCTTGGTTGGAATTTATCCTACAAATCGATTATCTTAACAAAATAAGAATTCCTAGACAAGTGTTATTAACAGGTATAAAAAATCTAGAATTGTACGGATTCTGTGACAGCTCAGAAAAAGCATACGGTGCGTGTGTATATGTAGGATCAATGAATAATAATAAAAACCAAATTAGACTTTTAACAGCAAAATCTCGTGTAGCACCTCTCAAAAAACAATCATTACCTCGTCTCGAACTATTAGCAGCACATCTACTAGCGGAATTAATTCACAAATTGCAAAATATTTTAGACATGAACATTTCCAAAATAACTTACTTTAGCGACTCAACAATTGTACTTTCGTGGTTAAGAATTGAACCATGTCATCTTAAAACGTTCGTAGCAAATAGAGTAGCAAGAATTACACAGATTTCTGACGTCGAAAGGTGGAGACATGTAAGAAGCAAAGACAATGCTGCAGATATTATATCGCGAGGACTTAATCCTAAGGAACTTTCAGAAAATTACATCTGGTTTAACGGGCCAGAATTTCTTAAAAACAATAATGTTATCGAAATTCCTTATTTGGACAATTCAGATGAATTACCGGATTTAAAGTTAACATTGTTATTAGCTCGAGAAACAAATACGGGTAAAATCGATATCGATATTTTTGAAAGATTTTCCAGTTTCATTAAGTTGCTACGAGTATTTGCTTATATACTAAGATTCAAAGATCGAGTATTAAACAAAGTAACTCAATCGTCTATTGAGTTAACAGTAACCGAACTTACCGAATCTCAACAAAAACTAATCAAATTAGCTCAAAGTGAATCATTCCCGGAAGAAATATCAAGACTGAACATTGGTAAAACTCTAAATAAAAATAGTAAAATTTTAAGTTTGCGACCTTTTCTTGATCAACATAAAATCGTAAGAGTAGGTGGTAGATTAAGTAAATCTGAAATAACTTTCAATCAAAGACACCCCATAATTTTGCCTTACAAACACAAACTTACCGATCTAATCATTTTAGACCAACACACAAAGTATTTACACGCAGGGACTCAGAATTTGCTTTCCATAATTAGGTTGACTTACTGGCCTATTAACGGTAAAAATGCCGTTAAAAGAATCGTCAAATCATGCCTAAAATGCTACAGAAATAATCCTAAACCGTGTAAATTTCTAATGGGAGATTTACCAAGTGCAAGAGTAAATCCCAGTAGACCGTTTTCGAATTGCGGTGTCGATTATGCGGGACCTATTTATGTAAAAGAAGGCACATTGAGAAGAAGTAAAATTGTAAAAACATATTTATGTATATTTGTGTGTTTCTCTACCAAAGCAATTCATATTGAATTAGCTAGAGATTTGACAACGCCAAGTTTTTTAAATTGTTTAAAAAGGTTGTGTTCACGCCGCGGAAAACCGAGCGACATTTTTTCCGACAATGGGTTAAATTTTATAGGAGCAAACAATCAATTCTTAGAGTTATATAATACGTTAAATGATTGCAAACATAATGAAACAGTATCACGTTTTTTGTCAGGGGATAAAATAAAGTGGCATTTTATTCCTGCGCGGTCAGCACATATGGGCGGACTTTGGGAAGCCGCAGTTAAATCAGTCAAATTTCATTTAAAGCGAGTTATTGGCGACGCTTCTTTGACGTATGAAGAAATGTATACTGTTCTGGTACAAATAGAAGCCTGCCTAAACTCACGTCCTTTAACGCCTATATCAACAGATCCAAATGATTTCCAACCCTTAACTCCCTCGCATTTTTTAATTGGCGACTCACTAGCCAGTCTACCAGAAGAAAATATAACCGATCTTCAGATGACCAGACTGTCCCGTTACCAGCATATGCAGCAGCTTTACCAGCAGTTCTGGGTGCGGTGGTCTAGGGACTATCTTTGTCAATTACAAACACGATCCAAGTGGAAGACGGATCAAGACAATTCCTTGAAAGTTGGTGCGTTAGTGGTACTAATGGACGACAATTGGCCGCCATTAAAATGGACAATGGCTCGAATTGTTGACATACATAAAGGTGCTGATAACATTGTGCGGGTAGTATCGGTGCGTTTGCCTAACGGTACGGTTTCTAAACGTGCAATAAACAAAGTATGCTTATTGCCCATTGAATAGTAAATATGAAGACTTTTTGTTTTGAAAAGCAGACTTTACAAGGCGGGCGGCATGTTGAGGCCTATATGATTATAGAAAATATTATGCACCTCTTGGCAACCGCGTATACCTGGGCAGCTTATATCGACGGCTCCGTGCAAGAAAGGAAGGGACCAGACTCCTCTTTAACACGCCGACGCGAAAGTAGCGTCTCTTAACGTTACGCAACAATGGCATGAATTATAATCGTTTGTTTTACGTTTTTCTTATAAGTTGTAATAATTAGTTTAAATAATACATATGTAACTGATTTACATTTCTACTTTAATAAATTAGTGTTTAAAGTAGTGGTCCTTCAAATTATTAAAATCGAACACGTCACGACAACGAAATTGGTTTCCACAGACCAATAAACAGCATTGATTGCCACCAATGGTCACATGTAGTCACTCGTCAAGAAGATTTGTATATCTGTCATAACTGCATGTCAGAGTAAATATTCTACTTTGCTAATTTATCTTTATTTCAGCATTAGGATAATTATTATGTTGTTTAAGACTTTAGAATACAAAATTTGGTTTTATTTCAGAGTAAAAATTATATGTATCAATGTTTTTATTCTTAATGGTGTTTCAACTGTCCCTGGTATGTGTTTAAACTCGTCCCCGTCTCCGGGACAATTGAAACAATATACAAGGCTATATGTTTCCTTTAATATCTTATAGGCATTCTATAATAAGTAAAATAATCGGATTTAAAATATACAAGGAATTAATAACTGTCCTTGTAAAAAATTTTTTAGCTGTAAATATGATTTTCTCCAAGAGAAAAAAATAAATATTTGGAAATTGTTTCAATTGTCCCCGGTCTCCCTACACTACAAAAACCGTTTTTAAAAACACTACCCTCCACCCACCCCACACAGTTTATCAGTAAGAAATTCTTCTGAAAAATCACTGTTTTTTGTCTATAACATCCAATATAATAGCACTGTTTTTACATTAAATATTTATTAACATACTCAAATATAATCATATGAAATTTAAATAAACAAACTGTGTTATTAGATTAGATATTAACGACGAAACTAGCTGTTATTTATGCGTATTTTTTTGAAAAACAATGATTTTTGGAAACAATTTCTTACTGGTAAGTCGTGGAGGGTGGGTGGGGGGTGCCGAAGGGTAGGGGTAAAGAGAAATGATTTTTCTTCCAGAAAATAATTGCCTGAAAGAAAAATACTTTTAAAAAAATTTAAAGGTGATAAAAAAAATCTGTAGTTTTTGTATTTATACTGTTCTCAAAATATTTTAATAACGCTGTTCTTATACTAAATATTTATATATAAAATTATATCAGATTTAAAGAAACAGTGTTATTACATTACATATTGAATATACATATATTTTCTGCAAGAACATTGTTTTGCATCGACACAATTCCTACCCCTCCCTCACCCACTTTAAACATTTGTACAGCTTAGCATTTAAAAGACAAAATCCATGATTATAAAAAAATAAATATACTAATACAAACATAGTACATTATGTGTTAGTTACCGATCAAGTTATAGAATATGTCATTAAGTTTAAATACTTAGGTTGTATAATTCATGAAAATCTGACTTTCTCAGGCAAAAAAATCAATTTTTTAGGTCGTATTGCACTGTTTCTCGCATATTGTCTAAATGTGGGTTCCAGGGTTATTATTATTAGCCTTTAATAGAGCACGCAAAAAAAAGCGCAGCTTTTATCGGTAACCCCAGCTTTAGTATTGAAAGATAAATCAATGTCATTATTGACAACTAATTTAATCTATAACCTCAATTTAAAAAAAATACAGTAATACTTAATTTATAATTATGAAATTCAAGATTATGAAAGAAAATAAAGTAAAATTTAGCACTTAATGCTTATTGAATTGTACATCTGATATACCTCGCATATACGTATATACTCAGTTCCCAATTTCAAATCAAATCAATGATGGTGGCTATACAGGGTGTTCCGTTGATCATGTTACAAACTTCTAGGGCAGATAGAAAACATCAAAAGAAAAACAAAAGTTCATATAAACATGGATCCGGAAAAGCTTCCTCAGGGAGCTAGAGCTCTTTAAAATAACCTTTAAAAACTAGTTTTTTTTAATAGCTCCGGAACTACTTTAGCTACCGCAACCAATTTTTGGAGGTAAATTATTGTTAGTACGTTTATTCTTTTGAACCTACTAAAAAAAAATATTTAGCAGGGGCTTCAGAATCAGGGGGGTATTTGGTAAATTTAGGCCCATTTCTTTAAGACTTTAATTTCTGCCCATGTGGGCATTAGATTATGATGTTCCTATGCTTTTTACATAAAAAAGGTGCTCTTAGTAAAAGTCGGTAAATATCACCGTTTTTGTGGAAATTGACTAAAACCAAACTAAGATACAGCACCTGAATTAATTATTTTAATAATAATAATAATGCTAATTCATTGCCACTGTCAGTATTTTTGAAATTTGTCACTGTCAGTATTTTTTACACGATATTAATTCCCTCTTTATTACGGTTAAGTAATGGAAGATTACACTTTTGCTGAATACGCCGATATGCTTTTAATTTATGGGGTAAGTTCGATGTAATAGTAGAGCTGCTTCTCGAATCCCAGCTGACACACTTTTTGAAAGGGTCAATCAACGGCTCAGGGAGACTGATTCCGTTAAAATAAAACGCCAAGATAATGGCGCGTAAAGGAACATCCGAATCTCGGACTTTGAGGAAGAAGTGCTTCAGTGATTTGAAGATAACCCATCATAAGTACTTGAGCAGTAGCTGATGCGATGCATGTAAATCATGTTAGGGTATGGAACGTTGTTAATGAACAGCTTCTTCGGCCCTACCACCTGCAAAAGGTGCAATCATTAGGACCACATGATTTTATGCCCCGCGTGAATTTTTGCCAGTGGTTTCTTGACCGGTGTACAGAAGAACCTCAATTTCCAAAATATGTCCTTTTTACTGACGAGGCTTTATTTACAAAAGAAGGAATTTTTAATTCTAAGAATAATCATGTGTGGAGTGAGGAAAACCCTTATGGTATTCATTTTAGGAGCTATCAACATAAATTTTCGGTCAATATGTGGGTCGGCATTGTTGGAGAACGCTTAATTGGTCCAATTAGGTTGCCTCCACGTTGAACGGGAAATATTTATTTAAATTTTTTAAGAAATGTACGGCCAGAACTCTTGGATGATCTGCCCCTAAATATACGACAGAACTTATGGCTACAACACGATGGAGCGCCAGCTCATTTTTCACTTATTGTCCGCGAGTTTATAAATGAAAATTTTGGAAGGCGCTGGATTGGCCGCGGAGGCCCTGTCACCTGGCCAGCGCGCTCACCAGATTTGACACCCTTAGATTTTTTTCTTTGGGGGCATATGAAAAGACCTGGTGGCCAGAATTTCCGCAGCTGCTGAAGTAATCCAAACCACGCCTGATATTTTTAACCACGTCAAAAAAAAAGCGAAAGTCAAGAAATGCGTGATATGATTTGCGTAAGACAACCCAATCACAAACTGTTCAGACGTATTTATACCCGCCTAGGCAAAACTGGGTGTTTTCGTCCTAAAACCTTAAATGGTGCTCCAAAAACTATCAACGTCGATGATGAAGAAGAGTTTTTAGCTCGTATTTCGGAAAATCCAGATCTCAGTACTTGTCGGTTAAGTACGGCAACAGGAGTAAGCCAATTGTCTATCTGGAAAATTTGAAAGAAAGAGAATCTTCGTCCATATCGCTATACTCTTATCCAAAATTTGCTACCTCAAGACTTACCAGTTCGCCTACAGTTTGCTCAATTTATGCTAGATAAATAATCCGAATTTTTTCACCAATAAGCCGACGTTTACTAGTTTTTAATTGGAAAAACTATCATTTGTGGGACTCCGAAAATCCACATGCTCTAAAGGAACGACATTTTCAGCATAAATTCAAGGTAAATATTTGGTGTGGTTTGATATCTGGTTTTTTAATTGCTCCTTTTGAAATTCCTCCTAATCTGAACGGGCCCCTCTATTTAAATTTCCTTGAATAACAGTTAAACCCACTACTAGAAGATGTACCACTAGCCATAAGGCGGAACATTTGGTTTATGCAAGGCGGTCTGCCAGTACGGCGATACCTGAAAGAACATTTTCCTCACCGGTGGATTGGGCGTGGCAGTGAATTTGTTTGGCCACCTAGAAGTCCAGAGTTAAACCCTCTAGACTTCTCAATATGGTCACACATGAAGGATATAGTTTACAAAGATACAATGAATTCCATCGAAGAATTACGACAGAAAATTCAAGAAGCTGCTAATATTAAAAGAATAAATTCCTATTAAACTAATGTAATAAGGATGGTTTAGGATTTTTTACGCTGAATGTTTAAAATGCAAATAACTCAAAAACTAATAGAGTTACATGAAATAAACAAAAGTACCTTTTTTATCATATTTTTATAGAACATAGCAACTAGATTATAAATATAACCT